>NC_048232.1:5648709-5656332 GCF_002007445.2 Ailuropoda melanoleuca | reverse complement strand
TAAATATTTGGCAGAACTCACCAGTGAAGCCATCTGGTCCTGGACTTCTGTTTGTTGCCAGTTTTTGGTTTTTTTTGTTTTTATTACTGATTCAATTTCATTACTGGTAACTTGTCTGTTAAGATGTTGTATATCTTCATGATTCAGTTTTATAGAATTGTATGTTTCTAGGAATTTTATCCCTTTCTTCTAGTTCATCCAATTTGTTGGCATCTAATTTTGTGTAGTAATCTCGTAATACCATTGATTTCTGTGGTGTTGGTTATATTTCTCTTTCATTTCTGATTTTGAGTCCTTTCTGTTTTTTTCTTGATGTGACTGGCTAAAGGTTTATCAATTTAATTTTTTTCAAAGAACAATCACTTACTTTCATGAATCTTCTCTACTGTTTTATTTTTAATATATATAACTATATATAATNTGATAGAAGTATTGCTTCATCCCTTCACTTTCAATCTGTATGTCTTTAGATCTGAAGTGAGTTTCTTGTAGGCAGCACATAGGTGGGTCTTATTTTTTTTTTATATCCATTCAGCTATCCTATGTCTATTGATTAGAGCACTTAGTCCATTAACATTTAAATTAATTATTGATGGGTATGGACTTCTATCTTGTTGATTGGTTTCTGGTTTCTTTTGCAGTTCTTTTTTTCTCTCTTCTTTTGGTATCTTCCCTTGTGCTTTGATGGTTTTCTTTAGTGTTATATATGGGTTCCTTTCTCTTTACTTTGTGCATGTCTATTGTAGGTTTTTGGTTTCTCAGTACCATGTATGTATATGTGTGTGTGTGTGTGTGTGTGTGTGTGTACACACTATCAGCCTATATGTGTATGTATACACTATCAGTGTGTGTGTTTGTGTGTGTGTGTGTCCACGTACTTGAAGCTGATAGTTGCTTAGGTTTGTACACATTCTGAAAATACATCCCCCCATCTTGTTTTTGATGTCATATTTTATACCTTTATTTTGTAGTTATAATTGATTTTACTATTTTGCCTGATCAACTTTCTTTTTTTTTCCTTTTTTTATAATAATATTTTTTTATTGGGGCGCCTGGGTAGCGCAGTCGTTAAGCGTCTGCCTTCAGCTCAGGGCATGATCCCGGCGTTATGGGATCGAGCCCCACATCAGGCTCCTCCTCTGGGAGCCTGCCTCTTCCTCTCCCACTCCCTCTGCTTGTGTTCCCTCTCTAGCTGGCTGTATCTCTGTCAAGTAAATAAATAAAATCTTTAAAAAAAAATAATATTTTTTTATTTTATTATGTTAGTCACCATACAGTACATCCCTGGTTTTTGATGTAAAGTTCGATGATCAACTTTCCTACTAGTTTTTAAATGGCTGATCCACTGCCTTTAGTATATAATTGCTTTGCCTGTAAGATTTATTCTTTAATACATTTTTTTCTTATAAATTTTTAAAAATTTTTAATTGAAGTGTATTTGATGTATATATTATATTAGATTCCAGTGTACAACATAGTGATTTGGCAATTATATACGTTATGAAATGCTTACAATGATAAGTGTAGTTAGCATTTGTCACCATACAAAGGTATTACAATATTATTAACTGGATTCCCTACAATGAACTTTTCATCCCTGTGAGTTATTTTATAACTGGAAATTTGTACTTCTTAATCTCTTTCACCCATTTTGTCCATCTACACAACTCCTCACCTGAGGCAACTATCAGTTTGTTCTCTGTATGTATGAGTCCTTTTCTGTTGTTAGTTTATACATTTGTTTTCTCTTTAGTATTCCACATATAAGTCAAATCATATAGTATTTGTCTTTCTCCGTCTGACTCCTTTCACTTAGCCTAATACCCTCTAGGTCCATCCATGTTGTTGCAAAATGGAAAGATCTAATTCTTTATTTGGCTAATATTCAATTTTATACACACACATGCACACACACACACACCCCACTTCTTTAGCATTTCTCTATTGATAGACACTTAGGTGGCTTCCACACCTTTGCTATTATAAATAATATTGCATTGAACATGGGGGATATCGTTTTGAATTAGTGTTTCCTTTTTCTTTTAGGTAAATACCCAGAAGTAGCATGAGGGTTCCCTTTTCTCCACATCCTNTTGCTATTATAAATAATATTGCATTGAACATGGGGGATATCGTTTTGAATTAGTGTTTCCTTTTTCTTTTAGTAAATACCCAGAAGTAGCATGAGGGTTCCCTTTTCTCCACATCCCCTCCAACACTTGTTCTTTCTTTCTTTAAATTTGAGCATAGCTGACACACAAGGTTACATTAGTTTCAGTTGTTATTTCTTCTCTTTTTAAAACTAGCAATTCTAACAGGTGTGAGGTGATGTCTCATTGTGGTTTTGATTTGCATTTCCCTGATAGTTAGCAATGTTGAGCATATTTTCATGTGTCTGTTGGCCATCTGTATGTCTCCTTTAGAAAAATGTTTGTTCAAGTCCTCTGCCCATTTTTTATCCAGATTGTTTTGTTGCCATTGTTGTTGTTTTGCTGTTGANGGCCATCTGTATGTCTCCTTTAGAAAAATGTTTGTTCAAGTCCTCTGCCCATTTTTTATCCAGATTGTTTTGTTGCCATTATTGTTGTTTTGCTGTTCTTTCTGTATTTTGGATAATAACCCCTTAGTGAATAATCATTTGCAAATAACTTCTTCCATTCAGTAGGTTGCCTTTTTGTCTTGTTGATAGTTTCTTTCACTGTACAAAAATTTTATAATTTGATGTGGTCCAAATATTTACTTTTGTTTATAATTCCTTTGCCTAAGGGACAGATCCAGAAAAATATTGCTAAGGCTGCTCTCCAAGATTTTACTGCCTATGTTTGTCTGTAGGATTTCTTTGGCTTTGGTTCTTACAGTTAGATTTTAATCCATTTAAAATTGTGTGTCTGTGTGTGTATGGTATAAAAAAGGTTTAGTTTCTTTTTTTCTTTTTTGGCACGTAATCATCCAGGTTTCCAAATACCATTTATTGAAGATACTGTATTTTCCCCTTTGTATATTCATGCTACCTTTGTCACAGATAATTGACAATATAACCATGAGTTTATTTCTGGGCTCTATTCTGTTCCATTGATACATGTGTCCAGTTTGTGATTACTTTAGCTTTGTAGTACAGTTTGAAGTCTAGGNATTTATTGAAGATACTGTATTTTCCCCTTTGTATATTCATGCTACCTTTGTCACAGATAATTGACAATATAAGCATGAGTTTATTTCTGGTCTCTATTCTGTTCCATTGATACATGTGTCCAGTTTGTGATTACTTTAGCTTTGTAGTATAGTTTGAAGTCTAGGGTGTTGTGCTCTCTTAGCTTTATTCCTCTTTCTCAAGGTTGAATTGGCTGTTTGGGATCTCTTGTGGTGCCATACAAATTTAGAACTATTTGTTGTAGTTCTGTGAAAACTACTATTAATATTTTGGAAGGGATTACATTGGATTATAGATTGATTGGGGCAGTACAGACATTTTGTCAATATTAATTCTTCCTATCCATGAACATGGAACNGTGGTGCCATACAAATTTAGAACTATTTGTTGTAGTTCTGTGAAAACTACTATTAATATTTTGGAAGGGATTTACATTGGATTGTAGATTGATTGGGGCAGTACAGACATTTTGTCAATATGAACTCTTCCTATCCATGAACATGGAATATCTGTCCCTTCATTTATGTCATCTTCAATTTCTTTCATCACTGTCTTATAAGTTTTCAGAATACAGGTTTTTCTCCTCTTTGGTTAAACTTATTCCTAAATAGTTTAAGCTTTTTGATGTAATTATAAATGAGATTGTTTTCTTAATTCTTTTTTCTGTTAGTTCATTGTTAGTGTATAAAAATGCAGCTGGTTTCTGTATATTAATTTTGTATTCAGTACCTTCACTGAATTCATTTATTCTATGGTNAATACAGGTTTTTCTCCTCTTTGGTTAAACTTATTCCTAAATAGTTTAAGCTTTTTGATGTAATTATAAATGGGATTGTTTTCTTAATTCTTTTTTCTGTTAGTTCATTGTTAGTGTATAAAAATGTAGCTGGTTTCTGTATATTAATTTTGTATTCAGTACCTTCACTGAATTCATTTATTCTATGGTTTTTTAGTGGAGTAATCACAGTCCTGTATGTATAGCATCATGTATCTTCAAATACAGTTTTACTTCTTCCTTACAAATTTGGATGCCTTCTATTTTTCTTATCTGTTTGCTGTGGCTAGGATTTCCAGTACTGTGTTGAATAAAAATGGCAAAAATGAATATCTGTGTCTTGTTGCTGGTCTTGCTTTAATCCTGATCACCACTGAGTATGATGTTAGCTGTGTATCTGTCACAGATGGTTTTTATTATGTTGAGGTATGTTCCATCTAAGTCCATTTTGTTTTTTTTTTTATCATGAACAGATGTCAAATTTTGTTAAATACTTTTTCTGCATCTATTGAGCTGATCATATGACTTTCATCCTTGATTTTATTATTGTGATGTATCACATTGATTGATTTGCCAGTGTCAAACTGTCTTGCACCTTTGGAATAGATCCCACTTGATCTTTCTGAATAACCCTTTTATATATTGTTGAATTTGGTTTGCTAATATTTTGTTGAAGATTTTTACATCTATGTTTATCAGAGATATGTATTGGTCTATATTGGTCTATAATTTCTTCTTTGTGGTTTCTTTGTCGGGTTTTTGTGTAAGAGTAATGAAGAATAAATTTGGAAGCATTCCTCTTCTGTTTTTTGGAATCTTTTTAGAAAGATAGGTATTAACTCTTTAAATATTTGGCAGAACTCACCAGTGAAGCCATCTGGTCCTGGACTTCTGTTTGTTGCCAGTTTTTGTTTTTTTTTGTTTTTATTACTGATTCAATTTCATTACTGGTAACTTGTCTTTAAGATGTTGTATATCTTCATGATTCAGTTTTATAGAATTGTATGTTTCTAGGAATTTTATCCCTTTCTTCTAGTTCATCCAATTTGTTGGCATCTAATTTTGTGTAGTAATCTCGTAATACCATTGATTTCTGTGGTGTTGGTTATATTTCTCTTTCATTTCTGATTTTGAGTCCTTTCTGTTTTTTTCTTGATGTGACTGGCTAAAGGTTTATCAATTTAATTTTTTTCAAAGAACAATCACTTACTTTCATTAATCTTTTCTACTGTTTTATTTTTAATATATATAACTATATATAATATATTTTTATATATTATATTAATTATACTATATTATATCTCTATTTCATTATTTCATTTATTGCCAATCTGATCTTTATTATTTCCACCTTCCTACTAACTTTTGGCTTTGTTGGTTCACCTTTTTCTTANATATAAATATTGCTACTCTAGCTTTCTCTTCATTTACATTTGCATGGAATATCTTTTTCCATCCCTTCACTTTCAGTCTACATCTGCCTTTAGGTAGAAATAATGCTCTTGTAGGCAGCTAACAGATGGGTCTTTTTTTTTTTTTTAAATAATTCATTCGCCAAGTCTTGATTGTCGCATTCAGTCCATTTAAAGTGTTTGTTGATATGTACANATATAAATATTGCTACTCTAGCTTTCTCTTCATTTACATTTGCATGGAATATCTTTTTCCATCCCTTCACTTTCAGTCTACATCTGCCTTTAGGTAGAAATAATGCTATTGTAGGCAGCTAACAGATGGGTCTTTTTTTTTTTTAAATAATTCATTCGCCAAGTCTTGATTGTCGCATTCAGTCCATTTAAAGTGTTTGTTGATATGTACACTTATTGCCATTTTCCTCATTATTTACTTGTTCTTTTGTAGTTCTCTTTCTTCTCTTGCTCTCAGTTTTTTTGTTTGTTGACTTTCTTTAGTTTTATATTTGGATTCCTTTCTGTTTACTTTTTGTGTATCTATTACAGGTTTATCATTTGGGTTTATCGTGAGGTTTCTATACAACATGCTGCATTACAACATAACATAGCAGTGTATACTAAGTTGATGATCACCTAACTTCAAACATATTCAAAAGCACTACCTTTTTGTTTCCCCACCATGGTTCATGTATGTGATGTCTTGTTTTACATCTTTTCATTTTGTGAATTTCTTATCTAATTTCTGCAGATGTAATTAATTTTACCTTTTAACATTCATACTACATTTTTAAGTGATTGATCTACTACCTTTACTATATATTTGCCTTTCCGTTGAAAATTTTCTTTCATAAATTTCTTACTTCTAGTTGTGGTCTTTACCTTTCTGCTTAATGAACCACCTTTTTAACGTAAGGCTAGTTTAGTGGTGGGGAGCTCCTTTAGATTTTGTTTGTCTGGGAAACTATCTCTCCTTCAATTCTGAATTTGCAAAGTATAGTATTCTTGATTGTGGGTTTTTTGTTGTTTTTTTTTTTAACCTTCAGATCTTTCAATACATCATGCCACTTTCTTCTGGTTTGCCAAGTTTCCTTGGAAACATCAGCTGACAGTCTTATGGGGTTTCTTCTTCTATGTAACTATTTGCTTTTCTCTAGTTGCTTTTAAGATCCTTTCTTTATCTTTAGTCTTTGAAATTTTAATTATTAGGTGTCTTGGTGTGATCCTTCCTGGGTTCATCTTTTCGGAGCTTGCTGTGCTTCCTGGACATCTGTTTCCTTTCCCAGGTTATGGCACTTTTTAGCTATTATTTCTTCAAATACATTTTCCACCTCTTTCTCTCATCTCCTTCTGGGACCCTTATATGATTGTTAGTACACTTTATGTTTTCCCATACATCCCTTCACCTAGACTCATTTTTTAAAATTATTTTTTTTCTTTTTGCTGTTCAGCATGGGTGTTCCTACTACCCCGTATTCCAGATTGATTCGTTCTATATTATCTAATTAGTGTTGATTCCCTCTAGTGTATTTTTCATTCCAGTTACTCTGATTGGTTCATTTTTTCATATTTTCTAATTCTGTTTGAAGTTCTGAGTTCATCCACTCTTTTCTAGTCCAGTGGGCTTCTTTGTGATATTTCTTTGAACTCTTTATCAGAAAGATTTCTTATCTCTGTTTCATTTAGTTCTTTTTCTTAGCTTTTGCTTTGTTCTTTCACTTGTAACATATTCCTCTGTCTTCTCATTTTGTCTGACTCTGTGGGTTTGTTTCTATGTTGACTTCTGGGTAAGTCAGCTGTGTCTCCTGATCTTAAAAGTGGTGGTCTTATGTAGGTGTCCTGTGAAGCCCAGTAGCACAATTCTTCATTGTTCTCTAGAACCGGGGAGTCCAGCATGTCCCCTGTGTGGGCTGCATGCACCCTCCTTTTGTGACTGGTCCGAAACTGCTGCTGGCACTCTGGTTGATGGGATTGGCCCTCAGCCCAAGTATCAGCAATGACAAGCTAAGACTAATGCAGGAGCTCTGGTAGGTACAGCTGACTCCTGGCATGGCAGGCTGAGAAGCCCAGTGAGGAGCAACTGCGGGTGTGTTTATGGGTGCGGCTAGCCCTACCACCCCTGGTTGAGAGGTCTACTGCAGTTGCTAAGGGTGTACTGGTGGGCAGGGATGCCCCCTGTGCTGGAGGAGTTGCCTTGCAGAGTCACCAGTCTCTGCCAGGGTTGTTGATAGGTGTGGTAGATGTCATTTTGGGGGGACGCCAGTGCTGATCAAGGCTGCCCACCAGGT
>NC_048232.1:5617963-5641452 GCF_002007445.2 Ailuropoda melanoleuca | reverse complement strand
ATATAAATATTGCTACTCTAGCTTTCTCTTCATTTACATTTGCATGGAATATCTTTTTCCATCCCTTCACTTTCAGTCTACATCTGCCTTTAGGTAGAAATAATGCTATTGTAGGCAGCTAACAGATGGGTCTTTTTTTTTTTTAAATAATTCATTCGCCAAGTCTTGATTTGTCGCATTCAGTCCATTTAAAGTGTGTGTTGATATGTACACTTATTGCCATTTTCCTCATTATTTACTTGTTCTTTTGTAGTTCTCTTTCTTCTCTTGCTCTCAGTTTTTTTGTTTGTTGACTTTCTTTAGTTTTATATTTGGATTCCTTTCTGTTTACTTTTTGTGTATCTATTACAGGTTTATCATTTGGGTTTATCGTGAGGTTTCTATACAACATGCTGCATTACAACATAACATAGCAGTGTATACTAAGTTGATGATCACCTAACTTCAAACATATTCAAAAGCACTACCTTTTTGTTTCCCCACCATGGTTCATGTATGTGATGTCTTGTTTTACATCTTTTCATTTTGTGAATTTCTTATCTAATTTCTGCAGATGTAATTAATTTTACCTTTTAACATTCATACTACATTTTTAAGTGATTGATCTACTACCTTTACTATATATTTGCCTTTCCGTTGAAAATTTTCTTTCATAAATTTCTTACTTCTAGTTGTGGTCTTTACCTTTCTGCTTAATGAACCACCTTTTTAACGTAAGGCTGGTTTAGTGGTGGGGAACTCCTTTAGATTTTGTTTGTCTGGGAAACTATCTCTCCTTCATTTCTGAATTTGCAAAGTACAGTATTCTTGATTGTGTTTTTTTGTTTGTTTGTTTGTTTGTTTTTTTACCTTCAGATCTTTCAATACATCATGCCACTTTCTTCTGGTTTGCAAAGTTTCCTTGGAAACATCAGCTGACAGTCTTATGGGGTTTCTTCTTCTATGTAACTATTTGCTTTTCTCTAGTTGCTTTTAAGATCCTTTCTTTATCTCTAGTCTTTGAAATTTTAATTATTAGGTGTCTTGGTGTGATCCTTCCTGGGTTCATCTTTTCGGAGCTTGCTGTGCTTCCTGGACATCTGTTTCCTTTCCCAGGTTATGGCACTTTTTAGCTATTATTTCTTCAAATACATTTTCCACCTCTTTCTCTCATCTCCTTCTGGGATCCTTATATGATTGTTAGTACACTTTATGTTTTCGCGTACATCCCTTCACCTAGACTCATTTTTTAAAATTATTTTTTTTCTTTTTGCTGTTCAGCATGGGTGTTCCTACTACCCCATATTCCAGATCCTTGATTCGTTCTATATTATCTAATTAGTGTTGATTCCCTCTAGTGTATTTTTCATTCCAGTTATTCTTAATCTCTGATTGGTTCATTTTTTCATATTTTCTAATTCTATTTGAAGTTCTGAGTTCATCCACTCTTTTCTAGTCCAGTGGGCTTCTTTGTGATATTTCTTTGAACTCTTTATCAGAAAGATTTCTTATCTCTGTTTCATTTAGTTCTTTTTCTTAGCTTTTGCTTTGTTCTTTCACTTGTAACATATTCCTCTGTCTTCTCATTTTGTCTGACTCTGTGGGTTTGTTTCTATGTTGACTTCTGGGTAAGTCAGCTGTGTCTCCTGATCTTAAAAGTGGTGGTCTTATGTAGGTGTCCTGTGAAGCCCAGTGGCACAATTCTTCATTGTTCTCTAGAACCGGGGAGTCCAGCATGTCCCCTATGTGGGCTGCATGCACCCTCCTTTTGTGACTGGTCTGAAACTGCTGCTGGCACCCTGGTTGATGGGATTGGCCCTCAGCCCAAGTATCAGCAATGACAAGCTAAGACTAATGCAGGAGCTCTGGTAGGTACAGCTGACTCCTGGCATGGCAGGCTAAGAAGCCCAGTGAGGAGCAACTGCGGGTGTGTTTATGGGTGCGGCTAGCCCTACCACCCCTGGTTGAGAGGTCTACTGCAGTTGCTAAGGGTGTACTGGTGGGCAGGGATGCCCCCTGTGCTGGAGGAGTTGCCTTGCAGAGTCACCAGTCTCTGCCAGGGTTGTTGATAGGTGTGGTAGATGTCATTTTGGGGGGACGCCAGTGCTGATCAAGGCTGCCCACCAGGTGTGGTTGGGTGGGGGAGTTGCTTTGGAGGGGTGTCTGCTAGGGCAGGTCCATTGGATGGGGCAGGTCCACAGGGTGAGCAGGGCTAGCAAGGTAGATGGAAAGTGTCAGAACTGGCTCCTGTAAGCCTCTGGCTAGCTAGGATGAAGAAGGGCAAGAAAAATGGTGCCTGCCAGGACCTGTCTTTCTGGAAAAAGCTCCCACAGATCCCTCACCCTCCACCACATGTCTTAAAATTAGTCAATAAATCTCTTTCACATATAAGGAGGTTTTTAAAGGCTGCTTCTGTGCTGCATCTCGAATCAAGTGATGTAGCACCCGGGTCCTTTAAGAGTGGGGTCTCAGTTTCCTATAGCCCTCCGCCTCTCCCACAGTTCAGCCCCACTGATTTTCAAAGCTCCTGGAGTTAAGCCCTGCAGATTTTCAAAGCCAGACATTATGTGGGTCTGTCTTCTAGTACAGGTACCCAGGGCTGGTGTGTGTCTGCTGTGGGGCTTAATCCCCTCTTTCCTCAGAGAGAACCTCAGCACTTGTGATATCCCCCCCACTTGTGGTTTGCCACACTGAGGGTTTAGTTCCTGACCTCGTCTCTGCCTCTTCTACTCTTCCCCATGCGGCTTCCTCTTTATGTCTTTAGCTGTGGGCGATCTGTACTGTTAGACTCTAGGTCTTTCTGAGTGAGTTGCATCACTTGAGTTGTTGGACTCTGTGTGTTGCGGGGGGTGCGGTGGAGGTAAGCTCAGGATTCTAGTTATGATGTCTTCTCTTCCACTAAAGACAACACTTCAGCATTTCTTGTAAGGCCAGCATAGTGGTAAACTCTTCTAGTTTTTCTTGTCTGGAAACTTCTTTATCTCTCCTTCAGCCTGAATGATAATCTTTCTGGGTAGAGTATTCTTAGTTGAAAGTTTTTCCTTCTTAGTCCTTTAAATATATCCTGACACTCCCTTCTAGCCCGCAAAGTTTCTGCTGAAAAAAATCAGCATCACCTTGTATACTGAATGTGTCTGGCAATTTGGCAGGCCAGCTGAAGCTGGATCAGGTGCAGTCGTAGGGGTCCCAGGGCATGCCACATTGGGGTCACCTTGAGGGATGGCTGGATCAGGAGCTGGCATGGGCAAGAAGGTCCTGAGGCATGCTTCCCTTGGGCTGCCTCGGCAGGACAGCTGGAGCTGAAGTAGTGGGCTAGGTGCGCTGGAGTGAGCTTCCGCAGCCATCTTGATTAAGCAGGTGGAATGGGTACAGACTGGGGAGCGGTCTTGATATAGATCACATGCGGGCCTCCTTGGCACAACAGCAGTGTTGTAGCAGGTGCAGGCTCGGGGGTCCCAGCGTGAACCATAGTCACCCTGGAGGGTCGGCTAGAGCTGGAGTAGGCAATGGCTGAGGGCCCTGGAGCGTGCTTTGCTGGGGCTGCCTTGGTGAGGTGGCTTGATGTGGGACAGGTATGGGCAGGAGTACCTGGAACACACTGTGTTAGGGCCACCTTGGGGAGACTGCTGGAGCTGGTGTGGGCAAAGGGACCTAGGGCTCATTGGGGTGGCCCCAGCAGGCTGACTGGAGCACCTGGACCCTGCTCCTATCTGTGGTAGCAAGGTAGAGAGTGAACACAAAGAATGGCACTTGCTGGCATCTCCAACCCTGGATAGAGTTCTGATAGTTTCCTACCCACTGGCAGACACTCTAGGGTTTGTAAATGGATTTTTCACTTACGAACTAGTTGGCTTTAAACCACATTTTTTTTTTTTTTGCTGTGCCCCAGAGCAAGTGAGTATGCACCATCAGCCTGCTCGTGATATCCCTATGTACTGTAGGTCCCTGTATCGGGAGTAGAGCTCCCATCATTGCCACATCTCCATCTCTCCTGCCCTTTGCTATGTGGTCCCTCTTTTGTTTGTTGAGCAAAAGCTGTTCAATTACCCCTCAGTTCTTTTCCAGGAGGGACTGCTTTATATGTAGGTATAGATTGATTATGTCAAGGGAAGGTGAGTTCAGGGTCTTCCTGGGCCACCATCTTGGCCTGACCCTATTCATTTATTATTTATCAGGGCAACTGGTTTAAATCATTAAAGGCTTTTAAAGTTCAGTATGAGGGACCTATGACATATGAAGTGTACAAATATGGCAAAGCCATTTAGGAAGCTATAGAGAATGAAAATAGCTGTGGACTTGGATTTGCAAGCAGTTTAGTCCCAGCTCAACCGTTTATCATCAAGGCTCCGAGGCTCCTTTCCTCCTCTGCTTGGGATAGAGCGTACGAATGACCATGTACAAGGGTTGTGGGGTATAAACCAGGTACCATATGTGAAATCATAGTGCTTGGGACCTAGATGTGCAAAACAATATCTGTTGAATCTAAACTTGAATCTGAGTGAGGTTCAAAAAGGGTCTTTTAAAAAATTTTTCTCTGTGATGCATCAAGGTAACTTTGTACATCAGGTTGCGACATAAATTATTGGTATCAGAGTCTAGTATAAATCAGTATTATGAGACGTTGTCTTAGCAGGAGGGAATGGCTTTATCTTTACTAACATTTCTCCATTTTTAAAATATTTATATTTTCCATGTCTCACATGAAAGTCCACAGGCTTAAAATTGCATGGTCCCTCTCGGTATCATTTGTAGTACGTATGCCAGCCAACTTCACACTAGTGGATTTTAAGCCCATATATTCTGTACATATTTTCCATTACTTACATTTAAAAAAAAAAGCAAAAATAGTAGGAAAATCCACAATGAAGTTTTATCTACAAAAATAATTGTCATAAATCTTTTCACTGTTCTAACAAGTAAATTAAAAATTATTAAAATCAAATTAATTAATCATAAAACCTTGAAAAACATCCATTTCACAACCTACTTTCAAAGATTACTGTGTAATTCAAATTCTTTATTGTGGGCCTACTATCTGTAAGTTCTCTAGGTTTCCCCCAAATAGGCAAGACTCTTAAACTGTATGGGAATTAAATCACAAAGCTATTTCCCTTTTCTACCTAATTCTAATTAGTAAATTGAAAACAAAGTCCTACATAACTTGGAAAAATGAATTCCACATTCTTTATCTTACTATATCATTAACAATTAGATGCACTATTTTCTTGATAAAAATTATTATTTTAAAATTGTATGTACTAGAAACGATCTCCAAATTTTAAGATTGTCTAAAAGTAAAATAATGCGTCAATTAGAAATTGCCATGGCGGGGGGGGTGCACCTGGGTGGTGCAGTCAGTTAAGCCCCTGACTCTTGGTTTCAGCTCAGTTCTTGATCTCAGGGTTGTGAGATCAAGCCCTATGTTGGGCTCCAGGCTCAGCAGAAAGTGAACTTGAGACTCTCTCCCTCTGCCCTCCCCCCACTCTAAAATAAATAAACCTTAAAAAGAGAAGAAGAAGAAATTGCCACTGGCTGCTGGTAACAGGGGCATGGCTTCAACAAGCTGCAAGTGTTTCTCTCTTCATCTAAAAGGAGCGAGACATATGCAGGTCAGAGCAGCTGTGACAGTTCCATGGTGTCATCAGAGATCCAGGCACCACCTGCTTCCTGTTCCCTCATTCACAGCACTTTGCTTCCACCCTCAAGGGCACTCCTCAGTCCAACGTGGTTGCTGGCATCCAGCCCTCACAACCATGGTCTAGTTAGGAGGCTGGAGGAAGAGGGAAAGGATAGAACAATCCCGTGCTAGCTCTTTCTTCTTTGATTCACTTTTCCATAAGACCATAAAAAACTGCTTTCATTTTTCTGACTCTTCTATAACTGCAAGGAAAGCTAGAAAGCTGTTCTTTCAGTTGGGCATACTACCACCCAGAATAATTTTTTCTTTTTTTTTACTGAGGTTGATAACAAGACATCTCTGCCCCAACAAATATTTTAAAATAGAAAAACAGGATAAAATCTATCTTTACTGAGGGTCTGTTTGTTCTAGGTAGCTTCCTAAGAACTTTAAATATATTATCTCATTGAATTCCATTAACTCTGATGAAGTGGATATTATTATAAACCTCATTTTACTTATCAGAAAACTAGGCTAAAAAAGGAACTTTGCCGGGGCGCCTGGGTGGCACAGGTTAAGTGTCTGCCTTCGGCTCAGGGCGTGATCCCAGCGTTATGGGATCGAGCCCCACATCAGGCTCTTCTGCTGTGGGCCTGCTTCTTCCTCTCCCACTCCCCCCTGCTTGTGTTCCCTCTCTCGCTGGCTGTCTCTATCTCTGTCGAATAAATAAATAAAATCTTTAAAAAAAAAAAAAAGGAACTTTGCCTAAGACCATTCAGCTGGGAACTGGGAACAATGTTCAATCTTACTTTTGTCTCTGTGTCCAGATATTGGCCTCCTGTATATTCATACATTGTAAATGTCTTGGCAACATGTCATCTCTGTAATAATTAAATGTATACCTACAGGGAAGAAAAAACACTGAGAAAAATAATATTCCTCTCTAATTATGTTAGAGTAAAAAAAAAAGGTTAATAATTCAAGTATCCAAAATTTCTCTGATCCATCTCTGATAACTAAGGGGGGTTGGTTATAAAATTAGGTTGGTAAGGAAGGATGTATCTAACAATGTGAGAATGATTTTGTTTTGCTTTTTTTTTTTTTTAGATTGAAGTATAGTTTGAACAAACTGAGGGTTTCAGGGGGGTGGGGGGATGGGTTAGACCAGTGATGGGTATTAAGGAGGGCACTCTATTTCCCAATGCTGACCTTTCATCCCTGTGACTTATTCTTTCTATAACTAGAAGCCTGTGCCTCCCACTCCTCTTCACCCATTGTGCCCATCCTTCCCCTCCCTTCTGGTAACCATCAGTTTTATTCTCTGTATTTATGAGTCTGTTTGTGCTTTTGTTTATTGTTTAGATTCCACATAAAGTGAAATCATACGGTATTTGTCTTTCTGACTTAATTCACTTAGTATTATATTTTTTGGATGCATCCATGTTGTTGTGAATGGCAAGATCTCATTCTTTTTTTACACCTGAGTAATATTCCATTGTGTGTGTGTGTGTGTGTATACTACTTTTTTAAAATTTTTAATTCCAGTTAACATTACAGTATTATATTAGTTACAGATGTACAATATAGTGATTCAACAATTCCATCCATTACCTAGGACTCATCATGACAAGTGCATTCCTTAATCCCCATCACCCATTTAACCAACGCCCCCCCCGCCCACCTCTCTTCTGGTAACCATCAGTTCTCTATAGTTAAGTGTCTGCTTCTTGGTTTGTTTCTGTCTCTCTTATTTTTTCCCTTTGCTCATTTTTTTTGTTTCTTAAATTCCATATATGAGTGAAATCATACGGCGTTTGTCTTTTTCTGATTGACTTACTTCACTTAGCATTATACCCCCAACTTGATCCGTGTCGTTGCAGATGGCAAGATCTCATTCTTTATCCACTCATCAGTCAGTGGACACTTGGGTTGCTTCCATATCTTGACTATTGTAGATAACGCTGCTATAAACATAGGGGTGCATGTATCCTTTTGGATAAGTGTTCTTGTAGTCTTTGGGTAAATACCTAGTAGTGTAATTGCTGGATCATAAGGTCGTTCTATTTTCAATTTTTTGAGGAACTTCCATACTGTTTTCCACAGTGACCACTCCAATTTACATTTCTACCAACAGTGCATGGCGTTCCTTTTACTCCACATCCTTGCCAAAACTTGATATTGCCCATCTTTCTGACAATAGCCATCCGATAAGCATAAGGTGATAATCTCGCTGTGGTTTTGATTTTCATTTCCCTGATGATTAGTGATGTTGAGCATTTTTTCATGTGTATGTTGGCTTCCTTTATGCTTTTTTGAAAAAAGGTCTATTTAGGTTCTCTGCCCATTTTTAAATCAGATTTAGGGTTTTGGTGTTGAGTTGTATAAGTTCTTTATATATCTTTGATGTTAACCCCTTATATAAGATATCATTTGCAAATATCTTCTCCCATTCAGGGTTGCCTTTTCGTTTTGTTGATGGTTTCCTTCACTGTACAAAAGCTTTTTTTATTTTGGAGTAGGATCAATTGTTTAATTTTCCTTTTGTTTCCCCTGCCTGTAGAGACTTATCCATAAACATGTTGCTAAGGCCAATGTCAAAGAGAATATTGCCTATGTTTTCATGTAGGATGTTTTGATTACAGGTCTCACACTGAGGTCTGTAGTCTATTGTGAGTTTATTTTTGTGTATGGTGTAAGAAAGTGGTCTATTTCATTCTTTTGCATGTAGCTGCCCAGTTTTCCAAAAACCATTTATTGAAGAGACTAACTTTCCCATGTATATTCATTCTTGCCTCCTTTGTCATAGGTTACTTGACCATATAAGTGTGGGTTTATTTCTGGGCTCTCTATTCTGTTCCATTGCTGTGTTTGTTTTTGTGCCAGTACCATACTGTTTTGATTACTATAGCTTTGTAGTATATCTTGAAATCTGGAATTGTAATACCTCCAGCTTTATTCTTTCTCAAGATTGCTTTGGCTATTCAGGGTCATTTGTGGTTCCATACAAATTTTTTTTTAAAGATTTTATTTATTTATTTGACAGAGATAGAGACAGCCAGCGAGAGAGGGAACACAAGCAGAGGGAGTGAGAGGAAGAAGCAGGCCCACAGCGGAGGAGCCTGATGTGGGGCTCGATCCCATAACGCCGGGGTCACGCCCTGAGCCGAAGGCAGACGCTTAACCGCTGTGCCACCCAGGCGCCCCCCATACAAATTTTAATATTATTTTTCTAGTTCTGTGGAAAATGTTGTTGGTGTTTTGATACGGATTGCATTGAATCTGTAGAATGCTTCAGGTAATGTGGACATTTTGATGATATTATTATTCTAATCCATGAGCACAGAATGTCTTTCCATTTGTTTTTATTGTCTTCTATTTCTTTCATCAGTTTTATAGTTTCCAGAGTACAGGTTTCACCTCTAAGTTCATTCCCAGATATTTCATTCTCGTGGTGCAGTTGTAAATGGGATTGTTTTCTTAATTTCTCTTTCTGCTACTTCATATTAGCATATAGAAACACTGATTTCTGTGTATGAATTTTGTATTCCACAACTGAATTCATTTACTCCATTGAATTCATTTACTAGTTCTTTTAGTTCTTTAGGGTTTTCTATGTATAGTATCATGTCATCTGCAAATTCTGTCTTCCTAACCAATTTGGATATCTTTTCTTTCTTTTTCTTATCTGATAGCTGTAGCTAAGACTTCCAGTATTGTGTTGAATGAGAGTCGTATGAGTGGTCATCCTTGTGTTGTTCCTGATCTTAGAGGAAAAGCTTTCAGTTTTTCACCATTGAGTATGATGTGAGCTGTGGGTTTGTCTTACACGGCCTTATGATGTTATGTTCCCTCTAAACACACTTTGCTGAGAGTTTTTATCAAGAATAGATGTTGAATTTTGTCAAATGTTTTTTTTCTGTATCTATTGAGATGATCATATGATTTCTATCCTCTTTGCAAATGTGGCATATCATGTTGGTTGATTTGTAAATATTGAACTATCCTTGCATCCCAGGGAGAAATCCCACTTGATCGTAATGAATGATTTTTTTTAATGTATCATTGAATTTGACTTGCTAATATTTTTTTGAGGATTTTTGCATCTATGTTCATCAGAAATATTGGCCTGTAGTTCTCTTTCTCTTTTTGTAGTGTCTTTATCTAGTTTCAGTATTAGGGTAATGCTGGCTTCATAGAATGAATTGGGATGTTTTTCCTCCTCTTCTATTTTTGGAATAGTTTGTGAAGAACAGGTATTAACTCTTCTTTACATGTTTGGTAGAATTCACCTGTGAAGCCATCTGGCCCTGGACTTTAGTTTGCTGGGAGTTTTTTGATTACTGATTTAATTTCCTTGCTGGTAATTGGTCTATTCAAATTTCCTATTTCTTCCTGATTCGATTTTTTAAAAGATTTTATTTATTTATTTGACAGAGAGAAAGAGAGCACAAGCAGGGGGATTGGCAGGCAGAGGGAGAGGGAGAAGCAGGCTCCCCACTGAGCAGAGAGGAAGATGCAGGCTCAATCCCAGGATCCTAGAATCATGACTTGAGCTGAAGTCAGATGCTTAACCAACTGAGCCACCCAGGCACCCCTGATTCAATTTTTGAAGGTTATATGTTTGTAGGAATTTATCCATTTCTTCTACATTGTCCAATTTGTTGGCATATAATTTTTAATAATATTCTCTTACAGTCTTTTGTATTTCTGTGGTGTTGGTTATTTCTTCCCTTTCATTTCTTATTTTATCTGAATATTCTCTCTTTTTTTAATGAGTCGGCTAAGTGTTGATTGATTTTGTTGAACTTTTCAAAGAACCAGCTCCTGATATCATTGATCTGTATCTGTTCTATTGACTTTTTAGTTTCTATTCTGCTTATTTCTGCTCTAACCTCTATTATTCCCTTCCTTCTATTAGTTTTGGGTTTTGTTTGTTCTCCTTATAGTTCCTTTAGATGTAAATTTTGGTTGCTTATTTGGGATTTTTCTTGCTTTGTTAGATAGGCCTGTATTACTATAAAATTCCTCTTAGAACAGTTTTTGCTATATCTCAAAAAATTTGGACCATTATGTTTTCATTTTCATTTGTCTCCATGTAGTTTTTTATTTTGTCTTTGATTTCTTGGTTGACCCATTCATTGTTTTAGTAACATGTATTTGTTTGCCTTTCAGGTTTTTTCTTGTGGTTGATTTCTAGTTTTGTAGTGGTGTGGTCAGCAAAGATGCATGGTGTGACTTCTGTCTTTTTGAATTTGTTGAGACTTGGTTTTATGACCTAATATGTGATCTATTCTGGAGGATGTTCCATGTGCAACTGAATAGAATGTGTATTCTGCCATTTTAGGATGGAATGTTCTGAATATATATTAGATCCATCTGGTCCAATGGGTCATTCAAAGTGACTATTTCCTCATTGATTTTGTTTGGATGATCTATCCATTGATATAGGTGGGGTTAAAGTCCCCTACTATTATTGTATTACTATCAATTATTGTTTTTGTTATAACTGCTCTATGTATTTGGATGCTCCCATGTTGGATGCATAAATATTTACACTTATTTTATCTTCTTGTTGGATTGTACCATTTATGATTATGTAGTTTCCTTTTTTGTCCCTTCTTACAGCTGTTGTTTTAAAGTCTGTTTTGTCCAATATAAGTATTGCTACTTCCATAAGCATGATAAATTTTTCTCCATCCCTTCACTTTCAGTCTGCATGTCTTTAGGTCTGAAATGAGTCTTTTCGAGGCCGCATACAGATGGGTCTTGTTTTTTTATGCATGCCTTCACCCTGTGTTTTTTGATTAGAGCATTTAACCCATTTACATTCAAAGTAATTATTGATATGTGTGTATTTATTGCCATTTTGTTACTTGTTTTATGGTTGTCTTTGAAAGTTCCTTTCTGTTCCTTTCTTCTCTTGATAGCTTCTCTCATGATCAGTTGGCTTTCTTTAGCAAAATACTTGGATTCCTTTTTATATTTTGCATATCTATTACGTTTTTTGAGTTGTGGTTACCATTTACTTTATATATAACATCTTCTGCATATAGCAATCTATATTAAGCTGATGGTGGCTTATCTTTGAACTCATTATTTACTCCTCTCCCCTCCACATTTCAGATATTTGGTAACCTATTTTACATCCTTTCATTTTGTGCTTCTCTTAACTGATTTTTATAGATCACTCTCTGGTTTACTTGGATGTGAGTGATAGCTAGTGGTAAACATGGGATGGGGTGAACTTAGGGTCCTCCTACTCTGCCATCTTCCCAAGTTCTTCCCTGGTCCTGTACTTCTGTTTGTTGAGAGATTTTTGATTACCGATTCAATCTCATACTAGTAATTGGTCAGTTCAGATTTTCTATTTCTTTTTGATTCAGCTTTGGAAGATTTCATGTTTCTAAATTTATCCATTTCTTCTAGGTAGTCTAATTCCTTGGCATATAATTTTTCATAGCAGTCTTATAATCTTTTATTTCTGTACTGTCAGTTATTTCTTTCTCATTTCTGGTTTTATTTGGGTTCTCTCTTTTCTTGTAGAGTCTAGCTAAAGGTTTATCAATTTTGTCTGTCTTTTCAAAGAACCAGCTGTTGGTTTCATTGATTTTCTTTTCTGTTTCTTTTAGTCTCTATTTCTCATCTGATCATTATTTCCTTCATCTTACTAACTTTGGGTCTTGTTCTTTCTCTAGCTCCTGGTATAAGGTTAGATTGAGATTTTTGTTTCTTGACGTAGGCCTGAATTGCTATAAATTTGCTTCTTAGAACCACTTTTGCTGCATTCCAAAGATTTTGGCTTATTGTATTTTCATTTGTCTACGTGTCCTTTTTGATTCCCTCTTTGATTTCTTCACTGACTCACAGTTCAGTAGCATGTTGTTTAGCCTTTGTATGTTTGGTTTTTTTCCTAGTTTTTGCTTTTAATTGATTTCTAGTTTCATGCTGCTGCTGTTGAGAAAAGATGTTTGATGATTTCACTATTCTTCATTTTATTGAAACTTGTTTTGTGTCCTAACATGTGATCTATCTTGGAGAATGTTCATGTACATTTGAAAAGAATGTGTGTTCTGTTTCTGGATGGAGTGTTCTGTATCTATCTGTTAAGTCTATCTGGTCTAATGTATCATTCAAGAACATGGTTTCCATATTGATTTTCTGCCTGGGTGACCTATCCATTGATGTAAGTGGACTGTTAATTTCCCCTACTATTTATTGTATTATTGTCAATTTCTCCCTTGTCTTTTAATATTTGCTTTATGTATTTAGGTGTTCCAGTGTTGTGTGCATGTATATTTACGTTATATCCTCCTGTTGAATTGTTCCCTTTATCATTATCACCCTTGTCTCTTGTTAGAGTTTTTTTTTTTTTTTAAGATTTTGNGTTTTTTTTTTTTTTTTAAGATTTTATTTGACAGAGATAGAGACAGCCAGCGAGAGATGGAACACAAGCAGGGGGAGTGGGAGAGGAAGAAGCAGGCTCATAGCGGAGGAGCCTGATGTGGGGCTCGATCCCAGAACGCCGGGATCACGCCCTGAGCCGAAGGCAGACGCTTAACTGCTGTGCCACCCAGGCGCCCCTGTTAAGAGTTTTTTTTAAAGTTAGTTTTGTCTGATAAAAGTATTGCTTCCTTACCTTTTAGTTTGCTTCATTTGCATGGATTATCTTTTTCCATCCTTTCACTTTCAGTCTGTATGTGTCTTTATGTCTAAAGTGAGTCTGATCTGGGCAGCATATATGTGGGTTTGGGGTTTTTATCCAATTTGCCGTTCTGTGTTTTTTGGTTAGAACATTTTGACCATTTAAAGTAATTATTCATAGGTATGTATTTCCCATTTTGTTGTTTTCTGTTTTTTTCTCATTATCTCTTTTTCAATTCTGAATGATAACGTTGCATGGTAGATTATTCTTGGTAGTAGGTTTTTATTTTTAGTAGTCTGAATGTATTATGCCACGCCTTTCTGGGCTGCAATGTTTCTGCTGAAAAATCAGTTGGTAGCTTTATGGGGTTTCCCTTGTATGTAACTATTTGTTTCTCTCTGGCTCCTTTTAAAATTGTCTCTTTATGTTTAGTATTTGGCATTCTAATTATTATGTGTCATGGTGTGGCCCTCCTTGGCTTCATCTTGACTGGAACTCTCTGTGCTTCCTGTGCCTAGGTGTCTGTTTCCCGCCCTTTTATTTCTCTCTTCTCCTTCTAGGACCCTTATAATGCAAATGTTTGTTCATTTGAAGTCCAATAGATCCCTTAACCTAGCCTCTTTTTTTTTATTTTTGCTGGTCAACCTGAGTGCTTTCCATTCTCCTGTCTTCTGGATTGCTGAGCCATACTTTGGCATCTGCTAATCTGTTCTTCATTCCCTCCAGTGTATTTTTCATTTCATCTATTGTATTCTTTAGTCTTATTCTTTTTTTATATTTTCTAACTCTTGGTTGAAGATCTGATTGATCCACCCTTCTCTCTAGTCCAGTGAGGATCTTTATGATTAAACCCTTTATCGTGCATATCATTTCCATTCCAATATCTTGTTTTGTTTGGAGCCTATTCCTTGGTCTTACCATTTTTTACTATGTTTCTGTGAATTATGCAGAAGAGCTACTTTTCCTGAACTTGAAGGAATGGTCATGTGTATGGATCTCCCCTGTGTAGACTGTGCACCTGGTGACTTTGGCTAGCTGGAGGTATAACTGGTGTGGGATGGCATCCTGGGTCACTCTGTACTGGGATGGCCCTGGTGGGATGGCCAGAGCTAAAGAGGGCATGGGCTGGAGTGATCCCTGGGCTCTCTGTGCAGAGAGCACCTTGGCAGGACAGCTACAGTTGAAACAGGTACAATCCAGGGGGTCATCAGAGTGCTCAGGGCTGGGGTGGGAGGCTAGCTAGGACACCCAGACACTCCCTGCTCCTATCTGTGCTGTCAGGGTGGAGGAGGAATGTGTGTATCTGGGGAGAATTCTAGGGCTTGTTCCTTTATATTCTAATTTCCATTTTAGATCTCAGCTTTTTTCTGTGCCCCAGGGCCCTCAGTACCCTCTCTCCCCCATGTAGTTCCTAGCCTCAAGGATGGGGGTTCCTTTCATTACNGGGCTTGTTCCTTTATATTCTAATTTCCATTTTAGATCTCAGCTTTTTTCTGTGCCCCAGGGCCCTCAGTACTCTCTCTCCCCCGTGTAGTTACTAGCCTCAAGGATGGGGGTTCCTTTCATTACTGTGTTTCCATCTCTTTCGATGTTTTCTATATGGTCTATGTTGTGTTGTGCAGAAGCTGTCTAGCCATCCCTCAGTTCTTCAAGAGCAATTGCTGTATAAATAGATGTAGATTTGGTGTGTCCCTGGAGAAGGTGGGTTCAGGGTCTTCCTGTGTCACCGTCTTGAACTGAAAGCTCTGTTTTGTCTGAGGAAATAATTTTTCCTTAGAAATTAAAACCATAGGGGCACCTGGGTGGCACAGCAGTTAAGCGTCTGCCTTCAGCTCAGGGCGTGATCCCAGCGTTATGGGATCGAGCCTCACATCAGGCTCCTCCGCTATGAGCCTGCTTCTTCCTCTCCCACTCCCCCTGCTTGTGTTCCCTCTCTCGCTGACTGTCTCTTTCAAATAAAAAAAAAAAAGAAATTAAAACTATAGGTTACCTTCATTTTTGTCTCCTTTGACTTTGGAAAGGTCTGTCTGCAAGTAATTTGAGAAGTGTTATAATTTCACACTGTACAAGAAGTTTTAGATTGTATGAGACCATCTCTGGGCCCCTCAGGTGGAATGTGAGTGAAAACACTATGGTTTGACAGGTCTCTGTACACAGCCCCTCCAACATGACGTCAGGAGGGAAGATGCTAGTGTCACTTCATCTATTTACACCACTGCCCTTGACTTCCACACTCCCAGTCTGAACCAGCGGAGCCTTTGTGTATTACTTTGCACATTAGCTTTTATGAAAAAGAAAATGGAGTTTCACTTTCCATATATAAAAAACACAAAGCTTAACTTCCGGACCAACCTCACCCTGGTTACCCCTCAGCTTATGAGTTCAGGGTACGAGTTTGTGTCTGACGCTTCATGTGATTTTCAACAAGTCACCACTTGTTTATATCCTTTGCTCTCCTCTTTTGCCTCCAAAAGGATCATGTTTTTAAAAATAGCACATACAGAGAAGTTTGAATCCTTTGTGGGTAAAGTACCGTACTGCCTACAAGATATTATTACTATTTGAAATAGAAGAAAAACCCCTTCAACATGCTAGGTTTTTAAAGCATGCCATTCTGGTATTTCCATGGTTTGAAGGCAAAAATCCATCCAAGATTGCCAGAAGGTTTTTTCATTTCAAGCCCTCTGAAGCTCTAACACTTTAATCCCTAAGCCCTGCAGTGGAGCCAAGGGTGCTGGTAATTATCACAATTTTAGCAAGAAAAAAAAAAAAAGCCACAGAAACCACATCCTCAAAAATACTTATCCATGAAGTAAGAATTAACTTTGTGTTGTCCCATTTATAGTGACTGATAAGTCTCCCTTCTTTAAAGTACTTCTGCAGTTTTCTGATACTAAGAATACTTGAACATTGTTATTTCAGAAACAGCACATCACTTTGAAGTGCTTCGGATGGCCTTTTTGTGCAACCGAGCTGTGATGTGGCAGGTGATGGAGTTAGGGTAGACTGGTGTTACGCTCACAAAGTTTGTTTTAGGTTCTGCCTTCCCCAAAACACTGGCGATAATCAGCAATTAGTGAATAAATATTCAGGAAGTCTTTGACTGTGAGCATTGCCTGGTGAGTCTGAAATGTCATGTCCTTTCTGCACATCTGCTTTTTAAGCTCACAGCTATTTTCACGCCTTTGTGTATGACTTTTTAATGTTTCTTCAGGGCTTATGTGCACACGGTGTCAGTCCATTCCTCCGGCAGCTGTTCTCTCAAAGCCCCGAAAGTATCGTCACCAGCTTCCCTCAAGACCTGAGCATTTTGCGTCTCCTTCAAGAACAGGAAAATGCCCCTCCTCTGTGAATCCACATACCCCCCCCCTTTGAAAGCTTGCTCAAAGACCAGCTCCTCCATCATGGCTTTCAGATTCACTAAATTCTACTTAATTACCACTATCTTTCACTCTCTCAGGTTGCTCAGCTTACAAGACCCAGAAAGGTGGTTTTGTGCCTGTATCACAAGGCCTTTTCTGTGACTGTTTTCATAGGTCTTTATTCTGTTTTGCCACTTAATACATTCCTCGTATCGAGAAAATAGTTTGCTCTTTTCCTTTTTTATATTTTCCCACAGACTGCTAATGTTCTGAGTAGGGGCAGTAAAAGAAAAAGAAATGTCAATTATATTGCCTGACTAGAACACGCCTGCAGGAGGCCTCAGGTGCCACATAGGCTGGTCCTAGACAAACCTACAAAGGAGAGGTCTCCTTAGCATACTTTCTCTCACTTTTGTGTGACCTTGACCCAGGTTCCCATGACCTTGTGCCTGCTACAGCTCCATGGACTGTCTTCTCCACGTTAACATTTGTGTGGCTTCAGTGTCCTTTTCTCCGCTAACAATCTTAAAGGAAATACACGATTTATAGCAGATTCAAATGAATTGTTCTCAGCAACGATTTCTTGAGTACTTGGAGTTGCAGTCCCTTATTAATCTGCTTAAAAATTCAGCGGGGTACACGTAAAGATCCATGGGC
The DNA here is from genome assembly GCF_002007445.2 of Ailuropoda melanoleuca. Lineage (NCBI taxonomy): Eukaryota > Metazoa > Chordata > Mammalia > Carnivora > Ursidae > Ailuropoda > Ailuropoda melanoleuca. The sequence goes on along the minus strand of NC_048232.1, from coordinate 5,624,195 downwards.
TTTATTCAATGATTCATGGATTGGGTGGCATCCCATCTAGCAAATAGAAAGGAGCTCCAAAGAGCTATATGAACTGGAAGGCTTTTTAGAAGCAGAAAGTGGGCAAGACAGAGAGTGTATTGCTTTAGGCACGGTCACTTTGGAGGAAGGTCAGGAGCCTGTCACGCAGCTTACCACACTAGTGCTGACCGGGTAATTCCAGGTTTACTGCTTAAAGGTCACATTCCTGGGAGAGCCTGAAACTGCAGTTAGGTTAGACATTAAGTCTTGGTTTGCTGATGTGAGCTTCACACAAGTGACTCTTACTTGGGGCCTTTTGTCTCTTTTTAAACGACACCCCCCCTTTGTGATCAGACTCTCAGTGTAACAGGGAAATGGACCCAGGAGATCTCTGACATACAGATCAGAGTTCTGATGCCAAAGCCTATGGTCTGAAGGGTTACTCCCTTTAGCAAGGGCCTGGGAGATAAGGATGATGGATTTTTCTTTCCAGGCCAGTGCTAGCATGAAGGAAAGAAAAAGAAGAAAGGGTTTTACTTGAAGTATGAAGTCCTGGCCAGGCGTCTTGGGGGGAAGTAGTTACATCGATGTAAGCTGCTTCTCCTCCTCGTCAGTTTGATGCACATGGCACCGGACGTCAGGCTGTGAAATAGGAGGGAGGAGGACATGGGACAGTCCCTTCCATGGAGATTCAAGACCAGACTTTGCTCTTATGGTTCCAAATTCTTAAGAAGGGTGGGAGAAAACTGGAAATGTTAGTTTGGAGAGGTGTGGCCAGATATTTAAGAAAGCTAGAATAATTCAGGATCCAGTCCAGTTTACAGGTATATAACAAAACCTCACATACAATTAACAAGACTAGAATCTAATATTTGCAAAGGTACAGACATAATTTCTCTAATTACCCCCACTTTTAAATCAAAGATAATCACAGTAAAACAATTTTGCTTGCATGGAATTTGGCCTGATTATTATATTAAGAGCAGCAGGAATGGTGATTGACCCTATAAGCTCTTTCTCAAAGACTTTTTGCTGGAGCTTTTCACATGGAATGTCAGACTGAATGCTCAGAAGCCTCTGAGGCCAGGAAGCTAAACCAAGGGTTCGCCATCGGATTTTATCTGCAGGACAATTCCAGTCAAAGCCATCATGACATAGCCCATGTTTCCAGTTTTGTCCTGTTATAAATACACTGCCATGAAATGGGTACTCAAGAGTTTCCCAACGCTGGAAGGAGCAGGTAGGAAGGAAAAATTGTTTCATCTTTGTTTACAAAGATATACTTTACCAAATTTTAAGTCATAAATAGCTTAACAGAAAAAGTTTCTTCAAATCTGGAAAAAGAAAACATTAATGGACCAACAGTTCAAATAAGAAGTCATANAAATAGCTTAACAGAAAAAGTTTCTTCAAATCTGGAAAAAGAAAACATTAATGGACCAACAGTTCAAATAAGTCATGNTTCAAATAAGAAGTCATAAAAACTATAATCCTCCCCACTTCATTCAGTCCCCTCTTATTAATTCTTGTTCTGCTTGAATCCAGCTTTTTTCATTAATTCTGGAAATCTTTACCCAATTCAGTTTTATGATCTTAAAGTCCTTCCCATGAAGCTCCTCAAAGAGGAAGAATTTTTGCAGAAACACTTTTGCAAAAGCATCACAGTAAAACAGTAACCCTGTGAATGACAAAGGACTTAATGTCTATGGTTAAAGATCTGATGAGAGTTCATTATAACAGAATTGACAAGGATATATGGTTATTTTAAATAGTGTTATATGAAATTATGACTAATCACATTATGCCAGAACAGATCAATTTTTAGGAATTTCATGTAATTTTTAGAACACTTATAACACACACTTATACAAGTATAACAAAGCTGATTACTATTTGGCTATTCTTCCCATGTAATTGAACATAGCAAGTAAGCCTAATCCTTTTACTATCTCACTTTTTATAAAAAAAACAGAGAGTGAACCAATCTTTTGTGATTTTCTATGGACTCCCTTCAAAATTCCCTTTCAAAAGTTAGTTTGAGGTCAAAACTCATACAATCTTTAAATTTAAATTCCAGTAAATGTATTCATATGTTTGTTAATTGAAAGAATACTGAGGGGCGCCTGGGTGGCTCAGTCAGTTAAGCATCTGCCTTTGGCTCAGGTCATGATCTCGGGGTCCTGGGATGGAGCCCTGAATTGGGCTCCCTGATCTTGAGGAGTCGTCTGCTTTTCCTTCCCCCTCTGCCCCTGCACTCTCTCTCTCAAATAAAATCTTTAAAAAAAAAAATACTGATATAACAAAGGTTCACAATTGCTACTACTTAGAATCTTTAGTTTCTAGTAAAAACTAAGAGTCAAGAATTCTAATAAGACTACTAGAAATAAGGGAAATAACTCTATATACAAGAAAAGTAAGATCTGTGTTTTTGAAAAAACAATATGAGGAATGGGAATACATTTTCTGTTGCGTGAAAAGTAATTTTGCCCCAAAGTGAGACCAGCTATTTAAATAGGAAACACTTAGGACAAAATCTGAATGTACAGAGTAAAGTTGAAGAAGGTTTGCAGTGAGGGAAGTCTTAGAAGGGAATAGTGTGTGGTCAGTGCTGGCTAAGATTGGAATAAATTTAAGTAAATGAGTATTAATATCAAAAATATACTAAGTTAAAATTTTTGTTTGTTAAGAAGTTTTCTTAAACTTTTGATCTGCTCTTAATAAATTGATATTGTAAACCGAAAAAAGAAAGCTTGTCAAAAATATCAAAAGTTTTAAAAACATTTGGTCACAAAGGATCATAGATAACCAAAGAAATGGGGGCACCTGGGTGGCTCAGTCACTTAAGCATCTGCCTTCGGCTCAGGTCGTTGTTTAACTTTCTTTGCCTTCAAAGCTCTTGACTTGTCACTCTGGTTAGATGGATACCTAAGTATTATTTTAAAATAATCAAAGACCTGATAAAACAACATGAAACATAGGAAATTATTTTAAGACATAAAATCTTTGATTTCTACTTNAGCCCCACATCGGGCTCCTCCACTATGAGCCTGCTTCTTCCTCTCCCACTCCCCCTGCTTGTGTTCCTTCTCTCGCTGGCTGTCTCTATCTCTGTTGAATAAAGAAATAAAAAATCTTTAAAAAAAAAAATAATCAAAGACCTGATAAAACAACATGAAACATAGGAAATTATTTTAAGACACAAAATCTTTGATTTCTACTTAAAAAAAATGTAAAAATGTTTTACAATCTCTTATCCAGAAAACTCGGTCCTTCATAACAAAGAAATTCTGATTTTGTAGCTTATTTGTCATTAAAATTCATTCACTTAATTCATTTCAATCTTAGCCAGTCCTGACCACACACCTATAATTCCTTTCCACAAACCTTAGAGGCTTTAATTACATATATTAGAATTTTTAACCCTAAACACCTTAATTTTTTAGTGAAAATAATTATGAATTGTCTCTTACACGAGCATTTAGTGGGCTGATTTATACTCCCCATAATTTCTAGAAATGCATGCTTTCTCGAGTAAATATCTCAGCATGACACAAAATGTATTGACTAGTAAATCCAAATATCTTTAGTTCCTCTGTAAAAGGAAGACAAAAGTGGATAAACCTATGTTCAATAATTAATGTTTCCAGTATTTTACCTTATTTGAAAATGATCTAGATATTTAATGACTATTCATCATTTAACTTACTTAACTTTAAGGTTTCAGGTTACTAAAAAGATTAGGAAATTTTAAAAATTCATCTAAAAACATTTATTTTGCTTACATGTCTTTAATTCACTTGTTCTCAACTTTAGGTTGTTTTTTTTTTTTTTTTGCTGACAAGTTTTGTAATAGAAAGAACATGAACTTGTTTGACTCATAAACCCAGGCAGAATAAAAGTTGTATGTTTGCATTATATTCAGTGTTGATAAGGCTGAAGACATGCCTATTTTAGTGAACCCCACAAACTTAAATTAGTTTTAATGCTGAATATTTTCCCAGATCATGTGAACCTGAAAAGCATTTGGGTTCGTTTCTATTATATTTGTGAGAATTTTAGGAATACTTTAATTCATATAAGTGCTTACATTTCTTGAAGCCAATTAAATAGAGCTCTTTTATCAATTAATTATAGCACTGTCATCCTGGGGAAGGAAACTACCACGCTTGTGCAATGCACATCAACATACAAATAGACTTTATAAGTTCTGTTTTAAAATTACTACCATGGGGGCGCCTGGGTGGCACAGTCGTTAAGTGTCTGCCTTCGGCTCAGGGCGTGATCCCGGCATCATGGGATCGAGCCCCACATCGGGCTCTTCTGCTATGAGCCTGCTTCTTCCTCTCCCACTCCCCCTGCTTGTGTTCCCTCTCTCATTGGCTGTCTCTATCTCTGTCAAATAAATAAATAAAAAATCTTTAAAAAAAAATTACTACCATGAATCAGGTACAATACAAAGCTCACCAGCTATAAAGTAGTTGGATCTAAGTTGTTTTTCTTAGTAGACATAATAAGTTATCTGCTCAGATGGCTAAAGCTTTTTACTAGCATTTGTGCAGGATACGTCTATTTCGTTTGAGCTGATGTTGAATTTGCATAGGACTTTGAGAACATTTATTGTTCTGGTGTCCCAGATGTTTGACGCTGGGGCCACTGTGTTGATGGTGGACCCCTAGGGGAGTGTGATGTGGGGAGGGTCCCAGTGTTTCCGATAGATGCCTGCCCTTGGAGCTGTCCTAGCAGGAAGGACAGTATCTTGGTGGACTTTTGTTTATAGTTGTGTTCCAAAGTCCTTCAACGGGCTCAGTTATGGTCACAAGTTCAGCCAAACTGGTGGCCTCCCATCCCATTTTCTACTTTTATTTAATCTAATCTCAGGAGATAATCCATTGACAAACAGGGCAGCTAGAACAGTTTGGGTGGCCTCATTTATTGTATGGAACCTAGAATGCCATAAGAAGAGAGCCTCCACACTGGCTTGAAAGTTGCCACAAACGTTTTGCATGTTTGAATGATATGGGCTTGGAAGACTCCAAGAATGGCTTTTTTTTTTTTTTTTAGATTTTTATTTATTTGTCAGGGAGAGAGAGCACGCACACAAGCAGGGGAGAAGCAGGCTCCCCGCTGAGCAAGGAGCTCAATGTGGGACTCGATCCCAGGATCCTGGGATCATGACCTGAGCCGAAGGCAGATGTTTAACTGACTGAGCCACCAACACATCCCCAAGAATGTCTTTTAAAAGACCAGTTGCTACTCTGGTCCGGGAGGGGCCCATGCTGAAAGGCAACAATCTTCGATATCGCCCTCAGCGTTACACAGCCCTCTTCTGCAACTGCTCTTTCTACCAGCAGGTGCACAAGCTGGTAAAGATCTGAAAGCCTGGCGTAAAGACTCTAAATGGTTCGGAAAACTTTTGTGTATTGTCCCTGGGTTTAGGAAGTCCTTCATCTATGGCCCTTAGTTCAGTCTTTGACCAAGGAATGAGAGGTACCTGAGAGAGTCTCCTATAAGCTTGTGTAGCTTTATTTTTAAAATAACTGTGTAATAGTCTCTCCAGAATGGAAAGGCAGTTCAGCCAGAGGACCAGTATGCTGTGATTACTCAGGCAAACAGGATAGAGGGGACTAGGAGGAGTCGCATCCGTTCTGTCATCTTTTTTTTATTTTCGGTGCCTCTTGTGTCTTTAATTTTTCATTAGCCTTTTGCAATAATTTTTTTTTCAAAAAAGCAATTTTGGACTCTTGAAGCCTTTTAAAAGGCATTAAAAATGCATATAAATTAAAATAGGTATTCCAATCTGTTTATGTATCCCACGCTTGCTTTCAAGTACACTTCTTAAATGATCTCGTCTATTGTAATGTTCCCCGTAATAGCCATTATAATCCTGGGTCGTCCTTAGTCAGATTTTTGCCATTTTTGTAGATATGTATAGCTTCCAGGCCCAAAGTTTTGAGACATAAAATCAGCCAGTGTGCTTGCAGGCAGCATGCTTAACTTTTTAGAATTTTTTTTTTTTAAAGTAAGTAAGTCTCTTGGCGCCAAACTAATACCTAACGGGGATGAACTGCCGCTGGTTTGGGGATTGTGTAGTGTTTTTACGGGGTACCTCACTGCATAGAAATTTTAACCTAATGTAGGAGCCTTTCAGTTAGGTGGCGAGCATTCTTTTTTTTTTTTTTAAGATTTTATTTATTTATTTGACAGAGATAGAGACAGCCAGCGAGAGAGGGAA
>NC_048232.1:5568060-5617913 GCF_002007445.2 Ailuropoda melanoleuca | reverse complement strand
GAGCCTGATGTGGGGCTCGGTCCCATAACGCCGGGATCATGCCCTGAGCTGAAGGCAGACGCTTAACCGCTGTGCCACCCAGGTGCCCCTAAGTGGCGAGCATTCTAACAGTGAACAGGTACAGACGNCCCATAACGCCGGGATCATGCCCTGAGCTGAAGGCAGACGCTTAACCGCTGTGCCACCCAGGTGCCCCTAAGTGGCGAGCATTCTAACAGTGAACAGGTACAGACGCCCATTAGCAACAGTCTTTATCTACATAGAACAAGACGAAAAGCGTGTGCTCCTTAACATATTAGTAATCAAGGGATTTTACTACATCCTGGCCCAAAGAAGGCCCTGTGCCAAAACAAAAAACATCCTGGGCACCCTGACATCAGTAGTAACCAAGAGATGTGACTGCATCCTGGCTAAGAGTAGTAACCAAGAGATACGACTGCATCCTTCCTCTGTAGGGCATGAATTCCCGCCCCGGAACCTCGGACCGGGGAAGGGGCTGAACCAACAGTCAATTAGATCAGGAGCTTATCGCAAAGAGAACGGAACGGAGAGGAGCTTACCCATGGCCCTCAGAAAAGGGGGGTGAGGGTATTCAGAAGAATTCAGGGGTGCCACACCCGTGTTTTTCTTGTTGTGTCCGAATGCTGTCAGAACTTTGCTTTGGAGCCCATCACTGCCACCAAATCTTTAAATTTATTCAGTTGAATTTTTAAAAGATCAAATTGGTTTTATTCAATGATTGACAAACTAGGCAGCAACCCATCTAGCAAACAGAAAGGAGCTCCAAAGAGCTGTTTCATGGGGAAGGCTTTGTAGGGGACAAGACAAAGAAAGTGTATTGTTTCAGGTAAATCGGTCTCTTTTGGAGGAAGGATGGGGGTGTCTTGGTTTGCTGATGTGGGTTTGGCACAAGTGACTGTTTTGTGTCTTTTGTCTCTTTTTAATCAAAACCAAAGACCACATTGCGTTGAAGGGGATCTGTGAGTACACACAGAGGAAGGGGTAAATGTGGGACTCTTTGCAAACAGGCAGTAGTTGAAACTATGGGAACATTTGTGAGTTGTAATAAACCCACTGAAGAGGTTCAAGTACCAAACCAAAGCACCCTCCCCTTAAAAAGTAGAAGGAGGAAGAGGAAAGGTAAGTGACAAAGACCCCTCGGGGAGGGAAGTGTGGGGGTGGGGGGAGGATCAAAGGAGAGAGATTAATGGAGAGGGAAGAATTTCAAGAAAGTAGGAACTATGTATTCAGAGTGGAGAGGGGGCTGACGGGGCTGTTTAGGAGGAAGAGAAAGAAGCGTCTAGTGGGAGGATGAGGGACTAAGGTCAGTCTTGAGTGACAGGTGGGTAGACTCAGTAGTTATACGAAGTCTTTCAGAAAGCATGCGATCCCAGGACTCAAGGGTTAACGGAGAACTCTTGAAACAGACGAAGAAGCCAGACAAAAGGCAGGAATTCACGGAGAGGGGTTTTGGAAAATGAAGAGGTTAGGATAAAGCATACAGCAGGCTCTTGGTAAGAAGAGGGGCACTTCTAGGACGTGACGTGAAAGCTGGAGGCAGGAGAGAAAACTGGAGTGTGTGCGTCCTGGCTGCAACCGCTACAGGAAAGAAGGGAGCTTCCTCAGGCTGGAAATGACAGGGACAGAAATGGGAATGAGTCTCGAGGAGACACAGAAAAGGCTTGAAAGGTCAGCGGCAAGGGCACCAATACCACTTCCGTACAAGACAGCGCAAACTGCGAGGTACCATCCAAGGGCCTGAGTTTGAAGAGAAACTGTGGGATGGGAATTTGCCAGGATGGAAACTGGCAAGGTGAGTCAGCCTTTAGGCAAATAAATTGAAACAAAGCTAATGGGGTATCTCCTATACCCACTTTATAAGGATTTGTATTTAGCTAGAATGTGATCGAGCTCTTAAATCCTACGGGTTTAATAGGTTACAAGATAATAAAAAATAAGCAATAATTCCCCCCAGGAAACTCGATTTACATCTTTTTGTCCTAGAAGAGCAGTTACAAATATTTTGATTAAGTAGATGCTGTCCACCAAAGTAAATAAAAATGTTTCTGGAAGTCATATTTTCAAGGACGATTTTACATAGGACCTGTGATGCTACCTTCTTTGTATAAATTTCCACCTTTATAGGACATATAAGAATTTAGGAGAGTTTTATTAGTCTCCATATTCTTCAGTCATTTTACTGATACTTGTATGAATTCCACATGAGCAAGAACCTTAACCAGGTTTTTCTTCTAGTCTTATGTATTAGCGTCACTTTGAACGTACTGGCTAGCCTAGAGCTACTAGGTTTTTTTTAAATTAATAGACTATATTTTAGAGCAGATTTAGTTTTATAGAAAAACTGAGTGGAAAGTACACAGTCTCCTTCCTCCCTGCCAGCCCCCAGAGTTTCTGTGTTTAAATCCTGCTTTAGTGTGGTACATTTATTACAACCAAAAGTCAATATTGATACATTATTTACATCAGGGTTACTTTTTGTATTGAACATTATATAGGTTTTGATAAGTGTATGACATGTGTCCACTATTACAGTATCATACAGAATCATTTCACTGCTCTAAAAATCCTCCCTCCCCTCCACCCCGGCAACCTCTGATCTCCTTACTGTCTTCATAGTTTTGCCTTTTCCAAAATGTTGTATAGTTGGAATCATTCACTACGTAGCCTTTTCAGATTGGCTTCTGTCACTTAGTTACATGCATTTAAAGTTCCCTCCTGTCTTTTCATGCCTTACGATCTCATTTCATTGCTGAATTCTGTTCCATTGTCTGGATGGACCCAGCTTGTTTATACATTCACCTATTGGGGAACATCTTGGCTGCTTATAGCTACTAATTTGATCTGCTTTATTCATTTGTTTTTCTTATAGTAACAGACTCAATAGATAAAGCATTATTAAAGTGGCTTCCAATTAACAAGGCACTGGGGAAGGGGGGTCTAAGATGGCATCCTACGAAGATCTTGAATCCATATGAAGATCTTGAATTCCTCCCGTGGACAGACCAAATCTACAGCTGCGTGGGGATCATTTCCCCCTGAAGAATAGATGAAGTACTCTCCACAACAAAGGATGAAAGGACCATGTTGAGACTGATAGGAGAGGTAGAGACCCAGTCTTGCAAAAACCCCACGCTTGGTGCAGCATCATGTAACAGAGAGCTCACCAGACAGCGACTTCTCACAGAGGAGCAAGCGGTTGTTGTCCCACATCAGACACCTTGGCCCCCTTGATCTACACCAGAGAGAAGAGCCAACACTCAACAAAGTGGTTATGGAGGGAACATAACATAAGAAAGGCTGTGTATGACAAACTCACAGCTGTCCTCATATTCAACAGCAAAAAGTTAAACGTTTTTACTCTAAGACTGGGAGAAAGACAACAATGTCCACTCTTACTACTTTAATGCAACCTAATGTTGGAAATCCTAGTCACAACAATCAGACAAGGAAAAGATGTAAAACGCATTCAAATTGGAAAAGTAAAACCATTTTTAGATAACATGATACTATAGATGATAGATTGATAGATAGATATGCATGCCCTAAAGACTCCACCAGAAAACTATTAGAATCTAGTAGTTGTAGATACAAAATTATACAGAAATCTGTTGTGTTTCTATACACCAATAATGAAGTAGCTGAAAGAGAAATTAAGACAATGATGCAATTGTAAATGGAATTATTAAGAATAAAATATCGAGGAATAAATTGAACCAAGAAGGTGAAAGACATGTACTATTAAAAATATAAGACTTTGATGAAAGAAATTCAAAAAGACACAAATAAATGGAAGGGTATTCAGTACTTATGGACTGGAAGAATTAATTAATACTTTTTAAATGTGCATACTACCCAAAGCAATCTACAGATTTGGTGCAATCCCTACTGAACCACCAATCGCATTTTTCATAGAACTAGAACAAAAAAAAATTGTATGGAATTACAGAAGAACTCAAATGGCCAAAACATTCTGAAGAAAGAACAGCAAACCTGGTGGTATCATGCTTTTTAAATTCAAGCTATACTACAAAGTCATAGTAATGAAACAGAATGGTATTGACACAAACACACACACACATAGACCCGATAGAACAGAATAAAAATAGAGAGTCCAGGAATAAACTCATGCTTTTACAGTCGATTTTTGACAAAGGAGGCCAGAACATACAAAGAGAGAAAGAATCTCTTCATTAAATGGTTTTGGGAAAACTGGACAGCTACATGCAAAAGAATGAAACTGGACCACTTTATTTTTGTATATGGTGTAAGAAAGTCAAAATGGATTAAAGACTTATATAAGTTCAGAAACTACAAAATTCCCAGAAGAAAACATAGGCAGTAAGCTCTTGGACATCAGTCTAAGTGACATTCTTTTGCGTCCTCAGACAAGGCATCAAGCACAAAAATAAATGAGACTCCATCAGACTAAAGAGCTTTTGTACAGAAAGGAAACCGTGAACAAAAAGAAAAGGCAACCAACTGAAGGGGTTCTAATGATAGGAGAAGATGTTTACAAATGATAACCAATAAAGGGTTAGTATCCAAAATATAAGAACAGATACAATTCAATATCAAAAAAAAAAACAACCGATTTAAAAATGGGCAGAGGACCTGAATAGACATTTCTTTAATTAAGACATACAGATGGCTAACAGACCCACGAAAAGATGTTCAACACTACTCATCAGGGAAATGCAAATCAAAACCACAATGAGATATAACCTGCCACGTGCCAGAATGGCTGTTATCAAAAAGTAAAGAAATAACAACAGTTGGCAAGGATGTGGGGAAAGGAAACTCTTGTGCACTTCTGGTGGGAATGTAAATGGTGCAGCTGGTATACCAAACAGTATGGTGGGTCCTCACAAGTCTAAAAATAGAACTTCCATATGCTCCAGTAATTTCACTTCTGGCTGTTGATCCAAAGAAAATGAAAACACTAATTTGAAAAGATATATGCACTCTTATGTTTATTGCAGCATTATTAATAATAGCCAAGACACAGAAATAACCATCAGTGGCTAAATGGATAAAGATGATGTGTATTTGTGTGTGTGTAGGGGGTTGTATAATGGAATACTACTCGGCTACAAAAAAGAATAAAATCTTGACATTTACAACAACACATATGGACCTTGAGTGTTTTATGTTAAGTAAAATAAGTCAGACAAAGACAGATACCACATGATTTCACTTTTATATGGACTCTAAAAAGCAAAACAAAACAAAACCTAGACTCACGGATACAGAGAATGGGTTGGTGGTTGCCAGAGGGGAGGGGGATTAGTGGGGGTTGAAATAGGTGAAGGGGATTAAGAACTACAAACTTCTAGCTATAAAATAAAGTCATTGGGCTGTAACGTACAGCATGAGGAATATGGTCTGTAATAGTGTGTTAACTTTGTAAAGTGACAGATGGTAATTTTACTTACTGTGACGATCATTTCGCAATGTATACAAATACTGTGTTGTACGTGCGAAACTAATAATATTGTACGTTAATTATATCTTGATATATTTTTAGAAGTTTTTAAAGCATAGGAGTTGTTGAGATTTTGGGGTCAGCAGTTCCCTCATTTTGCAGCTAAGGAAATTGAGATCCAAGAATCAGCCTAGCTGATCACATGTCAGTACTCTTTTCTTTCTAGATATTATCAATCCAAAATTAGAAAAATTGAGATTTCAAGGTGCCTAACAGCAAATCCAACCCACAACTCATTTTATTAGAGAATTATCCTTTTCATGATCTAAGCCTTAGACCCAAACAACAGAGGGGGAGCTCTCTAGCACTCTCTGTATATATGTATAGGAATATAGAATATATTTAATGTAATAGTTGGTAAACTTGATTTGTAACACTTAAACTGTTATACATATGGTATTGACACCCACTTGTACTCTTGCTCCAGACCTTACAAATCCTGGGGCCATCCTTGCACTGACTATAATACAGATTAATGTTTTCATTCCCTGTGTGATAAAATAATGACAATATACATGATAAAGGTTAATATGTGATGAGTTCTTACACTACTCCAGGCACAGAGCTAAATACTGTAGGTGTATTGTTTCATTTTAGTTTGGACGAGCTCTTCTTTGTTCTCCAGGGTACACCTCCCAGCTCCTTCCACTGGCTCTATCAGGGTATATCCTAAACAGTTTAATTCTACTCTCCAGTTTCTGTACTGTTACCCTATAATCTTGAATAGTTAACATTTACTAAGGATACCTGACATGTGAAACTCCGAAAGAGGTCCTGGTATACTTTGTAATGAATATTCCAGGTGCATATCTTCGACATTGCAAGTCTTCTCTCGTATACGATTTACGACATGACTCCCTAGCCTTTGAAGGAAAGAAAGCTAGGAAAAAGGACTAATATTGTTCTTTTCCTCCTTTTCCTGGAGACGGAGTCTATATTCCTGACCTCATTTGCATGCTATTTGCAGAGGTCTCCATTTATTTTCAAAATTGTTACTGGTTTGATAGGATGACTAATGTCTTTAATGCCATAAAGTCTGCACTCATCCAGTAACAGGTGCGCATTTGGCAACTGTCTGCTTATTTATTCAGTACTTGCCTATATTGAATAGCGGTCATCACTAAAATAATTTCCCACGCTTTTTATTTTCATTCTCCTAATAAAAAGGATTGTGGTCATTCTTAAGGCAGTATAGAAGGCACATTATATTAACATAACATAACTTTCGCAATTCCTCCTTCACTAATTCTAGAATATTCATTCACAAAATATCGATATTTAAAACAATATTTTAAAAGGACATGTTTTGGGGCGCCTGGGTGGCACAGCAGTTAAGCGTCTGCCTTCAGCTCAGGGCGTGATCCCGGCGTTATGGGATCGCCCCACATCAGGCTCTTCCGCTATGAGCCTGCTTCTTCCTCTCCCACTCCCCCTGCTTGTGTTCCCTCTCTATCTCTGTCGAATAAATAAATAAAATCTTTAAAAAAAAAATAAAATAAAAGGACATGTTTTGACAGCCCTAGGACCCTTAACTTCGCTAAATGACACCTGTGTCTGCAAACAGCCCCGTGGGAATTACACAACTGGTTTGATGACATCTGTCACTTTAATCTTGTACGTAATCAACTTGCTTTCGTATTGTGAATATAGATTTCTGTTTTAATGATGCTTCCATTTTTAGGTNTGTTAAACAGGGGAGCCAGGATTCAAACTCAGGCAGTTCAAGGGGTGAAGTCCATAGGCCTAACTGCTATATTGCTTCTCAGTAGAGACCTATCCTATCAGGGACAACAATTTTAAAATTCATGAAATGGAGTCCTGTTTGTACTTTGATATGAAAGGAAATAATTTGTTAATGCAAAAAGACCCTGTGGGACAATTAAGCCAGTAAATACCGCCTGAGTTCCCATTGCAAGGTACAGACCTCTGGAAATTCAGGCACATTATTTCTGAAATGTACTAATAGGTCTATTAAAGGCAGTGAATTTTACTAATTAGGGTATAGCAGAAATATAAACAAGCCCTAATGAATGAGTTTGCTGGTCAGCAGAGAGCAATTTTTTCCTCCCCACCTCCCCCCCACACACACACTCCCTATTTAGATATAAAATGCACACATGATTATCTGTTGGGTTTGAGGGTGTGTCCTTAATGAAAAAGGAAATAAGCCTGTTGTTGTAGGATGTTTGAATATACGGCTCAATATAGAAGAAAGCAATAGAACTGTTGGGTATTTACCCCAAAAATACAGACATAGTGAAGAGAAGGGCCATATGCACCCCAATGTTCATAGCAGCATTGTCCACAATAGCTAAATTGTGGAAGGAGCCGAGATGCCCTTCAACAGATGAATAGATAAAGAAGATGTGGTCCATATATACAATGGAATATTACTCAGCCATCAAACATTTGCAGCAACATGGACGGGACTGGAGGAGATTATGCTAAGTGAAATAAGTCAAGCAGAGAAAGACAATTATATGGTTTCACTCATTTATGGAACATAAGGAATAGCAGGGAGATCAGTAGGAGAAGGAAGGGAAGAACGAAGGGGGGGTAAACAGAAGGGGGAATGGACCACGAGAGACTATGGACTCTGGGAAACAAACTGAGGGCTTCAGAAGGGAAGGGGGTGGGATATTGGGATAGACCGGTGATGGGTATTAAGGAGGGCACGTGTTGCATGGAGCACTGGGTGTTATACGCAAACAATGAATCATGGAACACTACATCAAAAACTAAGGATGTACTGTATGGTGACTAACAAAACATAATAAAAAATTAAAAAAAAAAGGCTACAATACTCCAAATGTATAATTGCTCCAGCCTTCTAAACTACATATATAACTAGGAAATTGAGTGTTGGTGTGACCAAACCGATAGTGTATAAGTATATACAGGTGAGCCCACCATCCAGTGTGCCCCATACCTGTGCCCACCGGATGCAAAAAGCTCCGCCCTCACCTGGGGTGCTCCTTCTCAGCACACAGCTTAGGCAGCCCTGCCCCCAGCTCTGTGTTCTTCCAGACAGGAAACCCCTCCATTTCTGCATGACCACAGAGCTGGGGGTGTCAAAAAGGCCATTCTCACAGGTTGTAATTCTCGCCTTTTAAAACCTTTGCTTTTGGGGGAATGATAAGTAGAAGCAAAAACTTCTGAGGTCCTTCACACTCTAAAGGGGACCCCGTCCACTTGTAATACTAGTTAAGACAGTACATCGAGGGTGTAAGTAAACAGGATGGGAGGCACAAAGGTAGAGGTTCAAAGGCAGTGTCTTAAATTTAGACCAGAATGGTTTAAAGGTTCTGGCCTTGAATACCACTGAAATTAGTACATGTTATCTGAAAAATGATTTTTTTCTAGTTCTTGGATTAGCAAAGTACTTAAATGTTTTTATTCTTATGCACAATGTTTACTTCCTTTCCTTCTTTTTACCAGTATAAATCACTTTGTTTACAGCTGAGTTTTATATAGCTATTTCATAAAGAATATGAATACAAAGGTATTTAGATATTAGAGTCTCCCTACTGCAGTCTCATATTTTTGTAAGAACATAGGAGAACCAACTATACTGTTCCATCAGCCAAGTAATGAAAGATTTGTGGGAACTGGAAAATCCAGTACTTTGTACATAAACATACAGAATTCTTTCAAAAATGCTAGGCTATTTTGAATTTTTGAAAGTACTTGATATATATTATTTAAGTGATCTTATAAGAATATAATAAATACCATTTTTAAAGCACCAAAAAAAGAAAAAGGGCTACAGAACTTTGAATACCCACCCATCTAAGGGTATCAACATCGATTATTGTGTTCAGTTGTCAGAAAATCACAGCAAAGCAATACATAACTGTCACTCTCTTGTTTTTATGGTCTGGCGTACAGAACAGCATGTATGCCATAGGTATATTTATAAACTGGAACGGTGATTGATAGATAAGTGTTATTGACTGGTATATCAAATACTTTCTTGTTAGCCAGAAGTTCTTCCAGTGGCTCTAATGTCATTGTACTCTCAAACCCCAGCTAAACGGACAGGATGGAAATACACTCAGTGTTTTTTTTCTTTCATTAATAAAATCAGTGGATGATGGAAGGACACTTGGAGAACTCACTCCAAAGACCGCAAAGCCTTATTGAACATTCATTTTACAAATCAGTCCGTTTGAGTTGATACCAACAGAGCTTTCAAGAACCTCAGCGTGTCTCCTCCTGCAGGCAACCCGAGGCAACCTTTCTTTTGTAAATGTCCTTTTTCCCAAGGAGTCCTTGGGAATGCTGTTTCCCAAGGAGTCCTTGACAGAATGCTGGGGCCAATAACCCTATAGGTTGTCAGGCTCTATTCCTTTGTTTCTATTCTTTTCCAAAGTCAGAGATATTCTTCTTTAAGCAGGCCTGCTTGAGTTCTAGAGAATAAGATGCATGATTCGGAAACAAAATAGACCAATCAAAAAGCTATCCTCTTGCCACTCAATATCTGCTCAAAAGAGTGCTAAGGCACATTCTATTCTAACCCATTCTGATCTTCAGCCCTTGGTGGGATTAATTTAACTGTTACAGCAGTCATAGTCAAGACCCTTGGGACACAGAGGTATCTGCCCCCAACCACTAGCCATGTTCTATAAGCATAACCAGGAGACTACTCAAATGGGAGGAAGGCATCTGACCACTATTGTAGGGCCTTCTTTGGGGTGTCATGGTGGGCCAGAATGCTTACCTCCTTTGAGGAGAGTTCCAAGGGAGGCTCATCTCTGTTCTTTAATTTTACTTCAAATGTGCATTTGTTCTAGACAAAGACATAAGAATTTTGCAAGCATCACATCCTCTTACATGTATTTTATCATCTGGGAGGCACAACATGGATCTTATGTGCTCGGTAGTTTATTAATGTCATTTTTATCCCGAAAGGAAAAAAATAATAACATGTCTGGTGAAAATCAGGGGGTGCTGAGGCCACTAAAGGGGAATTTAGTCAATACTCCTCATTTCTCAGAGGTTGAGACTGAGGTCCAGGGATGGCATGATTTTCGGATCACAGTCACTGATTTACACAGAGACAAGAAATTCTACTCCATGGGTGCTGTGCCGGGAGCTGCTGACAAAGTCTAAGACCAGGCAGACTGGAATACCCCATCCCCCAACCCCCTCACAACTTCAGTTCTCACTCCCCAAAAGAATCACGTGTGTCAGATAATGTATTACTCGGCATTAAGAGAGTTCCGCACTGGTGTGTGTGGTTCACAAGCCCATGTCCCTCCTCACTAGCTTGCTTTGTATGTTCTCTCAGCTCATGACCAGAACAGAGAGGACACCATGAGATGAGACCTAGCCTCCCGCTTTCCTGTTTGTTTCAAGAGCCATAGGACTGTGCGGGCTCTTTTTCTGAGAGGTATCTGCTGTTGTTTGGTTATTGACATCATGTGAATTCTTCCTATAAGACGTAATGAAAATTAAGAAAGGTGGAATTGCTCATACAGATATCCAGTACCATTTCTTGAAGAGACTGTCCTTGCTCCACTGTATTGGCTTTTGCTTCTTTTCCAAAGATCAGTTGACTATATTTGTGTGGGTCTATTTCCGGAGTCTTGTTTGGTTCCACTGATCCATGTGTCTGTTCTTTTGCCGATACCACACTGTCTTGATGACTGTAGCTTTAGGCTTAAGTCTCGAAGATGAGTAGTGTCAGTCCTTCAACTTCGCTTTCCTTCAAAAAAAATTTTTTTGGCAATTCGGGGTCTTTCGCTTCTCATGTAAACTTTAGAATGTGTGTAGATATCCACAGAATAACTCACTGGGATTTTGATAGGGATTTCACTAAATCTATAGGTCAAGTTGTAAAGAACTGACATCTTGATAATCTTGTATTCGTGTTTATGAACATGGAATCTCTCTCCATTTATTTAGCTCTGATCTGCTGGGGTTTTTTGACTGGCTTTCAAATCATTTCCTATGACAACAGCTACCAAATATCAAGTACATGCTGAGCGCCAACCTGAACCAGCTCTCTAAATATGTCGTCTCGTGTAATATTCATGACAACCCTATGGGGTGGGAATATAATTCCTCCATTTTGCAAAGATCTAAAGAAGATGAGGTTTAGGAGAGGTTAACTTTTCCAAGGTCACAAATAGGGGAAATATGAACTCAGCTCTCAGGGAGGGCAAAGCCCCTGGTCTTGACCATTACCCTGAGTCTTGTCCTTCTGGGTTGAGTTCTAACTGAGCCAATGTGGAGTATTTTCAGTGGGCAGACTGTTCTTTTTGGGAGTGGTCTTGCAGGGCTCCAGGTCAGTGGCAGGTCACCTTCAGCTCTGAGCACTCCCATTTCAGCCATTCGTGAAAGTCTGAGTCTATTATAGTTGTATTTACTTTTTATGACTGGGACTTGGCATTCCACTTTTGAAAGATTGATCCATCCTTGCACATGTGATCCTTGAACCCCAAACCCTAGGACAGCATGGTGTGTATGTGTGTATATTTATTCTGATTCCATCACAGTGCCATCTCATGGGGCCCAGAGTGGCCCCAACAGTTCCCTGGATGAGTAGATAACCAAGACTTCCAAACAGTTTCTAGAACCCCCTAGAAAAAAGCAGCACCTTCCAGCAGGATAATAGGTTTACCCTATCCTGCCCACCCAAGCTGGACCTCCAGGCATGGACTGCCCCTATCCTCCGTAAGCAGCCCACGTTTTAGCTGGTAGTCACCCAAACCAAGCACTTCAGCTGAAGCAAAATGCTATCATAAATAACCAAAGATGATTGATTGGCTTTTTTCAGTGCCCCTGGCTTAATATAAAGATGAGAATTAGAAGAGATTGTTTTAAAAGATTTATTGTAGAGACATAAAATCTTTTAGTAGGATTAAGTGTGGCAACCAAGATGCCATAAATCTCCATTACTGTTTAATTAATAATCACTGCAGTAGTGTGGTCTTCTTGGAACGCCCAAGGGAGTAAACAATGACTATGCCTTACGATATCTTAGACTCTTCGACCACACAGATTCAACCCCCAGTCCTTCCGATTTAAGCCTCAGAACAGATGGAACCGCTATGCCCATGGTTGTGTAGAAGTTACGGTTGGCCTCTTGCCTCTAGTCCTAGCTTACAACATATAAATTCCAAATTTTCAACTTTTATAGGAATTTGTAAGCTTCCTAACTCTTAAGAGGATCCTTTTGTCTGAGCATTGTTATAAATGGCCTTACTTTAAGCTTTTATATCATTCATTCTCCCGAGCATCTAGGAGATTCCACCACTGTGTGCATACAGGCCATCATAGTTTTATGTTAAAAGGTAATTAGAAGCTGTCTATAAAGTACTTATAAGAATAAGAGGCAAAGGAAAGATGTGCTATTGATAAAGCAGGTGTGTGCAGATTGGACAAATGGTTAATTTCAAGTTATGCATGAAATAACGACGTGAAGTTAGGACTTCTATCAGCAGAGAATTTTGGCCTGTCCATAAGAAAAACGGCTCCAGTTAAAGATATATGGAACCAGTAAGTTAGATGAGAGGTCAACTTTAGAAGAAGCAGGGCAGCACTTACCTTTACCTGAACTATTGAGATAATAGGCACAATACTCGGTTTCCCAGTAGAAATGGGAGGCAGTGTATGTCACTGTCAGACCAGAACACCAACACCTCGTACGCCCCATGGCCTTGGTTGGTCTCACATCAACACTCAAAGGTTAATTCTGTTAAAAAAAATCACCCAAGTGAGGCTTTCAGGTGCAAATTCATGCACAGACATGTTCAATGTCTTCACACTTTAAGGATGACTAATTCTGTGGTTCATGAGCACTCTCAGAATTGAGATGCTCGAAATGCCATAAATGTACTTATTGAAGAAGTATGATCTCACATCGTAGGAGGAACTCAGGCTCATTGCAGTTGTAGCCACTTCTGATACTCTAACCACAACTTGAGGACCGCTCAGCCTTTCTTTTGATGGCTGCCATTCAAGGCGGCCAGCTCTAGTGACATGCATGGTGTCTTCTGTTAGGAGCGATGCGTTAGCTCATCAGCTGTGGTTCACAACAAGACTGGATAGAAGTAAGGACTGGAAAGAAGACGATGCTTAATTGTAAGGTTCCTGAAGGCAGGACCGTGTTTCATCATCTCTGATGGATGAGGCAGGAATGCACATCCCCACTCTCACTCCTGCCACAGTGCCATACCTGGAGAATATGTTCCGAACTACTCATGAAGTGTCGAATACATGCTTCCAAGCCCTGCACCTGGAACTGGAGCTCCGAATTGTATTCTCTTTATCATCCTACATGCTATCAATTTCAGTAGGTGCCCAACACTAAGTGCCCAACACCATCCCACTGCTGGGTGGGCAAGTCCAGTTGGACCCTTCCTCAGGCTGTGTGCCATCTGCTGAATCATGGCACTCAAGTGTCCCAGCAAATGTTACACATATACCTCCCAGATGCCCCAAGCTCCTCGGTGTTCAGAAATGCTATAGATGAGATAAATTACTGTGATAGTCTTTTTATAAGTGATCTCAAGACAGAATTTGTTCCCCTGAAATAATCTAAATCCATTTAAAAAGTAGTCCTTGTGTTCTTATTTAAAAAAAAAAAAAGCAGCTGAAATTTGGAACTGTTTTCTTTTTCCCTAGGAAAACCTCTTTTTTGTGATGGAGTATCTCAATGGAGGAGACTTAATGTACCACATCCAAAGCTGTCACAAGTTCGATCTTTCCAGAGCAACGTAAGAACCCTCCAAAGGGTTTGGGGTTTTTTCCACTGTTCTTGTCAGGTACCGAGTACCTACAATACCCACAGAATATATCTCCCACTTGGCGTTTTCCCCCATTTCCTCACTTAGCACGCCACAATCCCAGGTCAGGGCCATCTCCCAGGGACATATCAAACAAGGTAACTACGTTCCCAGTTTGTGAAGCTTAAACTAGAGTTCGTTTTGTTTCATTTCTTTGTGTTTGGACATCAACGACTTAGTTTCTTAAGAAACTGCCCCAATTCATCACGCTTCTGAATAATCTAAACACAGAAGCAAATATTTGCCCTTTGAAAAGAAGCAGTGAAATGAAACACAGATCTTAAAAGGTGGTCATGGGGCTGAAGCTTTAACTAAAGCTTTTAACCAAGGCTTTAACGGGAAGCTCTATGTGAGGGCGTAAAGCATCTGGCGTTAGGAAACCAGAAGAGGCATTGGTTCCTTGAGAAGAAATCTTCAGCTTCTTTGGCATCAAGTGAGATCAGGCAGGCTGCATTTACCAGGTGGGAATGCAGCGGAGTCCCACAGAACCCCTTGCCACATCTTCCTCCCGTGGGCCCTGTTTTCTCAATAATAAAACCCCTGTGACATTCAGAAAAAAAGAAAACTATGGCACGAGGCCCACTCGAAAATATGGGTACACACTAGCTTTCTTTGCCTGGGGCTCAGTAATGTTTCGCTCAACCCTAATGAGAACTGTGAGTGGTTTAGGCTGAGCTGGGCTGAAAGATGGACTGGTCCCACCAGCTCCGACAGAAACTCTGGCTGAAATGGGTGTTTGTCAAAGCCAGTGGCTAGCATACCACGAAACTCATCACCTCCAGGAACCATCAGCGAAGTGCCCAGAGATAATTTTATGGGATTTCTGCAGCAGAGAAATCAGCAGGCAGTTTTCATGCTAAAGGATTCTCAGTCGGCCTTCCTCACTACCTCTGGAAGGGATGAAAGCCATCCCAGGCAGGCCGGCTGCTGTGCTCTCGGTGCCTCCCAGGTGTCTGTCATCACTGGAGACGGAGAACAGCATCTCACTCCCATCTTCCACTATCCTGTCCTCTGTGTCTCTGGCTGCATTTCTTGCCCATAAATAACTCGGGTCTATGTGGGATGACGCTGCATGCAGGTCTAAGGGCTCTAAGCAGAGTTTAAAATAAAAGGGAAAATGAGTATCCTACTTACACTATTACATTCAATGTCCATATGTGTTTTAATAATAAAAAAAAAAAAGACAGTTTGAACATTATAGCTTAAAGGATAAGAATAAGCACTAGTGCAGGTAAGACTAACTTAAGGTACTGGCTTTCTCTCATCCTCTCCAGGCTGGGGTTGCTCATAGAGAATGGATGGCATCTCCCTTTTGTGAGGACTGAACACGATTACATACAAAAGTTGTGTGTACTGAGGACAGTACTTGCTAGAATACTATGTAAAATGGGGATTTTCTTTTGTCCCATTAGTGCATTTGTATTCAACTTTAATTTTCATTCCCTCAGGTTCTATGCTGCTGAAATCATCCTCGGTCTGCAGTTCCTTCATTCCAAAGGAATTGTGTACAGGTAAATTTTACTCTTTGGAAACAGATACTGGGATATCTGGATCTCCCCATCCGGTTAATTGAATCGCTGTAGTGATGTGAAATGGCTAATGTACTTCTGGGGCAGGAAGTTCCATGCCCATGGCAATGACTATCAAGTCAGGAATGCCAGTCTCAGAAGCAGTAAGGTTCTGACTTCATTTTGTTCCTTATTCCACTCCTTACACTCCCTTTAACTTCCACTTTTCTCGTCTCCTTCCATTACCCTGCTTTCTCTTTGGCATCCTATCATGGCTTCCTCTCTCTGCCTCCTTCATATCTCTTGTTTCTGCTTGGGCCAACTAGAAATGCTTATTGGACGTTCTCCGCTTAGGTAGGGAAGGAGGGGACTCTTCCTTGAACTCTCAAACACACCTGTGGAAACCTAGCTGCTGGTGCATATGAAGCCATGTGTAGCCCCTTTCGTGAGTGCACGTCCATCCAAAATGTCTCTTTCGTACACCATCATTTCACATCCTTCGTAGAGGAAAGCTATTGCACTTTAATCTCCTTACCTCTTTTATCAAAATATAGTTGACACTTATTTAACATAGAAATTGTCAAAAGCTTAGTTTTCTGGTTTCTGGCTCACTGCAGATTAGGGGAAAAAATAAAAGTTAAAAAGAGCTAGTCAGGAGGCTGGCTGAGGTGCTGGAGGCCGGCCCA
The DNA here is from genome assembly GCF_002007445.2 of Ailuropoda melanoleuca. Classification (NCBI taxonomy): domain Eukaryota; kingdom Metazoa; phylum Chordata; class Mammalia; order Carnivora; family Ursidae; genus Ailuropoda; species Ailuropoda melanoleuca. The sequence continues at coordinate 5,601,424 of NC_048232.1, read as the reverse complement.
GCAAGCACAGTGAGAGGGGCGTGTTGAATCTGACATAAAGGGAAGATGCGAGACAACTAAAAGGCTCTGGGAGAGTGGGAGTATGTGCTCTTCTGTGGCAAGTGTTCATAACACGGACCCGGAGTCATCAGTAAGGTTCAGTGGTAAGACGGGGTCCAAGATGGCCGCACAGGAAAACCCTAAACTCACCTCCTTCCTTGGACACACAAATCTACCCAAACATATGGAGGACCAATTCCTCCTGAAGAACTGAGGGCCAGCTAGACAGCTTCTCCTCAACAAAGGACAGAGCCACAGTAATGACAGGAGCCCTGCCCCCATCACTACCAACCGCAGGGGGAGGGATGGCACTGAGGAGGGCCATGCAGACTTGCCCACCTGGAGGCACAGTGGTTTAAAGGTTAATTAGACTCTAAGTGAAGGAAACCCATTTACTAATCCTAGAATGTCCACCGAACAGTGGGGGAAACTGCTGGAACTTTCCCTGAGATCAGAGGTGCTGGCAAATACCACTGTTTAAGCTCTGCCTGCACCTTGATAGTGCAGACAGGAGCAGGGTCCAGGCACTCTAGCCAGGCTGCTGCTTCCATGAGCCCCAGGATGCCAGCCTACACCAGCTCCATCCCTCCCCCTGAGGCAGCCCCCCACCCATGCCTGCACCACCTCCAGCCATCTCACTCGGGCTGCTCCAGTTAGGGACATGTTAGGACACTCCTAGACAGCACCACTATGGCTCCAGCCATCTAGCCAAGGCAGCACAAATGCAAAGCACTCTAGGATGCCCCTAGCCCATGCCCACCCCAGCTCCAGCCATCCCACCAGGACAAACTGATATAAGTTGCCCTAGGATGTACCAGCCTATGTTCACTTCAGCCAGGGCATCCCCTATGTGTAGCATGCTGGTCCACGCCCACCCAGCTCCAGCCACCCCACCAAGACAGCCTCAGTGTGGAGTGTCCCAGGAACCCAGAGCTGCACCCACTTTAGCTCCAGCCACCCTGCCAGGACAGCCCTAGTGCAGAATGTCCCAAGACCCCTTGGCCTGTACTTGCTTCAGCTCCAGCCATCCCTCCAAGAAGCCCCCTCCACAGACCACCCCAGGCATACACCGTCTATACAGAGGATATTTCTACACAAAGTCACTCCTCCAAAACTAGGGGAGGTACTAATTCATAGAAATAAACAGAAAAAGTCAAAAGACATAAGAATATGCTCCAAGCTAAAAAACAAGACAAAACTTCAGAAAAAAAACTAAATGAAATAGAGATGGCAGTTTAACTGACAAAGAGTTCAAAGTAATGGTCAAAAAGATGCCCACCAGACTTGAGAGAAAAGTGTATTAACTCAGTGAGAATTCAATATACAGAAAATACAAAAAAGAACCAATCAAATAAAGAATAGAATAACAGAAATGACAAATACACTAGAGGGAATCAATACCAGATTAGAAGATATAGAAGAACAGATCAGCATCTGGAAAACAGGGTATGGAAAGTGCCAAAGCTGAACAGCAAAAACAAAAGAGAATTTTAAAAATTAGCGCCTAGGTGGCTCAGACAGTTAAGCATCCGACACTTGGTTTCAGCTCAGGTCATGATTTTATGGGTTGTGAGATCGAGCCCCACATTGGGCTCTGTGCTCAGCAGGTAGTCTGCTTGAAGATTCTCTCCCTCTGCCCTTCCCCCCACTCACTCTTTCTCTAAAATAAGTAAATCTTTTTTAAACATTAGCATAGGTTAAGGGATCCCTGTGACAATATCAAGTATACTAATGTTTGTATTAGAAGAGAAAGAAGAAGAGAAAAAGGGGTGGAAAACTTATTTGAAGAGATAATAGCTGAAAATTTCCCTAACCTGGGGAAGGAAACAGACATTCAGGTTCAGGAAGCACAGAGTACAAAACAAGATGAACTCAAGAGGTCCACACTAAGACACAAAATAATTAAAATGTAAGAAATTAAAGATAGAATCTTAAAAGAGGCAAGAGAAAAAACAACTGGTTATGTTTAAGTGAAATCCCATGAGGTTATCAGCAGATACTTTAAAGGCAAGAAGGTATGAGGTATTCAAAGTGCTGAAAGGAAGAAAACTATAACTGAAAATACTCTACCCAGCAAGGTTATCATCATTCACAATTGAAGAAGACAAAGAATTTTCCAGACTAAATTTAAGAGTTCATCACCACCAAACCAGCCTTACAAGAAGGGTTAAAGGGACTACTTTAAGCAGAAAAGACAGACCTTGAAGAAAATTATGAAAGGAAAAAAAAAAATCACCGGTAATAGTAAACATAGAGTAAATCACTTGTAAACCTAGTATGAAGATTAAAATGTAATATTATATCTACAAAAATTAATGGATTCACAATATAAAACTGTACATAAAATAGGGGCGCCTGGGTGGCACAGCGGTTAAGCGTCTGCCTTCGGCTCAGGGCGTGATCCCAGCGTTATGGGATCGAGCCCCACATCAGGCTCCTCTGCTGTGAGCCTGCTTCTTCCTCTCCCACTCCCCGTGCTTGTGTTCCCTCTCTCGCTGGCTGTCTCTATCTCATAAATAAATAAAAAATCTTTAAAAAAATGTACATAAAATAGAACATCATAAATATAAAACATGGAGGGAGAGGACTAAGAATGTAGTGTGTTTGAACTTAAGTAACCATCAACTTAATACAGACTGCTATATACTTAGGATGGTATTATATAAACCTCATGGGAACCACATTTATATACCTGTAATACACAAAAAATAAAGAGAAAGGAATCCAAGCATAACACTAAAAGAAGTCATCAATCACAAGGGAGGAGAGCAAAAGAAGAAGAAAAGAACAGAGAACTACAAAAACAACCAGAAAACAATTAACAAAATAGTGATAAGTACATACCTATCAATGGTTACTTTAAAGGTAAACAGACTAAATATTCCAGTCAAAAGACACAGATGACTGAATAAATTAAAGAAAAAGACCCAATTATATGCTGCCTACAAGAGACTCACTTCAAATATAAAGACACACAGAAAGTAAGGGTATGAAAAAAGATAATACATGAAATGGAAGAAAAAAAAACTGAAGCGATGATATATCAGACAAAATCAAGCTTAAACCAAAGGCTGTAACAAGAGACAAAGGCAAGAATTACATAATCATAAAGGGACTGAGCCAACAAAAGGACATAACAATTGTAAATAGATATCCAACACAGGAACACCTAACATAGGAAGCAAATACTGACAGACATAAAGGGAGGAATAACAATAAAGCAGTAATAGTAGGGGACTTGAACGCCCTGCTTACATCAATGGACAGAACATCCTGGCAACAAAATCAATAAGGAAACAGTGGCTTTAAATACATTAGACCACATGAACTGAGCAGATATACGGAACATTCTATCTGAAAATGGTAGAATAAATATTCAAGTGTACATGGGACATTTTCCAGGACGGATCATGGGTTAAACCACAAAACAAGTCTCAATAAATTTAAGAATAGTGAAATCATATCAAGCATCTTTTCCAACCACAGAAATATGAAACTAGAACTCAGAAGAAAAATAACTGGAAAAAACACAGACACATAGAGGCTAAACAACATGCTACTAAACAGCCGATGGGTATATGAAGAAATCAAGAAGGAAATCAAATATACCTGGAGACAAATGAACCTGGAAACACAATGGTTCGAAATCTTTGGGACACAGGAAAAGCTGTTAGAGAAATTTATAAGGATACAGGCCAACCTCAAGAAACAAAAAAAGTCTCTCAAATAAACAATCTAAGCTTAAACAGAACAAGAAAAAGAAGAATAAACAAAGCCCAAATTTATAGAAAAAGAGAATAAAGTTCAGAACAAAAATAAATGAAATAGAGATTAAAAATAAACCAGAAAAGATCAATGAATCTAAGAGGTAGATCTTTGAAAAGATAAAATTGGCAAACCTTTTGTCATAGTAATCACAGAGAGAGGGGACCCCAAATAAATAATATCAGAAATGAAAGAGAAGTTAAAATTGACACCACAGAAATATATAGGGTTATAAGGGACTACAAAAAAAAAATTATATGCCAACAAATTGGGACAACCCAGAAGAACTGGATAAATTCCTACAAATATACAATATTCCAAGACTGAATCAAGAAGACATAGAAAATCTGAACTGATTACTAGTAACAAAATTGAATCAGTAATCAAAAAAAATCAAATTCAGTAATACATTAAAAGGGTCATTCACCATGATCGAATAGGATTTATTCTAGGGATGCAAGGATGGTTCAATATCTGCAAACCAATGTGAATACACCACATTAACAAAATGAAAAATAAAAATCATATGATCATCTCAACAGGTGTAGTAAAAGCATTTGACTAAATTCAATGTCCTTTCATGATAAAAACTCTCAAGATGGGTTTAGAGGGATCACCACACATCAACATAATGGAGGCCATATATGACAAACCCACAGGTAACCTTATGTGCAGTGGTGAAAAACAGAGCCTTTATTCTAAGATCAGGAAAAAGACAAGGATGTCTATTCATGCCACTTTCATTCAACATAGTACTGGAATCAGATAGGAAAAAGAAACAGAAAGATAGCCATATTGGTAAAAAAAAGAAGTAAAATTCATTATTTGCAGTGGACATACTATAATATAGAAAACCCTGAAGATTCCAGAAAAAAAAAACCTATTAGAAAACTGTTAGAATAAATGAATTCAGTAAGCTGCAAGATACAAAATTAATGTTTAGAACCTGCTGCATTTCTAGATACTAATAATGAAGTATCAGAAAGATCAAGAAAACAATCCCATTTACAATTACATCAAAAAAAATACATAGGAATAAATTTAACCAAGGACATGAAAGGCATGTATGCTGAAAACTGTAACACACTGATGAAAGAAATTGAAGATGACACAAATAAAAGGAAAGATATTTGGTGCTCTGTTCATGGTTTGGAAGAACACTGTTACAATGTCCATACTACACAAAGCAGTCTGCAGATTCTGTGAAGTCCCTATCAAAATTCCAATGACATTTTTCACGAAACTAGAGCAAAACACTCTAAAATTTGTATGGAACCACAAAAGACCCCAAATGGACAAAACATTCTTGAGAAAGAAAAATAAAGCTGGATGTATCAAGTTTCCTGTTTTCAAATCTACCACAAAGCTATAGTAATCAAAACAGTATGGTATTAGTACAGAAGCAGACACACAGATGAATGGAATGGTATGGAAAGCTCAGAAATAAGCCCATGCATATATGGCCAACTAAGCTATGACAAAGAACACAAGAACATGGGATAGTCTCTTCAATAACTGGTGTTGGGGAAACTGGACAGCTGAACCGCTTTCTTTCACCATACACAAAAATTAACTCAAAATGGATTAAATATTTGAATTTAAGACCAGAAGCCATTAGACTCCTAGCCTAGAAGAAAATATAGGAAGCAAAGCTCCTTGACATCAATCTTAATGACGTGTTTTTTTTAGATCTGACTCCAAAGGCAAGGAAAACAAAAGCAAAAGAAACTATTGGGGCTATATCAAACTAAGAAGCTTTTTCACAGCGAGGAAACCATAACAAAACTAAAAGACAACCTACTGAATAGAAGATATTTACAAATAATATATGCAATAAGGGGTTAATATCCAAAATATATAAGGAACTCATACAACACCAAAGAATAATCTTATTAAAATGGGTTGAGTACATGAATCTGCATCTCTACAAAGAACACATGCCCAAGAGACAGGAAAAGGTGCTCAACACCCCGTGTCATCAAAGAAATGCAAATAAAAACCACAATGAGATACCACATGCCACCTGTCAGAATGGCTAAAATAAAAAAGACAAGAAATAACAAGTGTTGGCGAAGATAAGGAGAAAAGGGAACCCTCACGCAGTGTTGGTGCATATAGCCACTATGGAAAACAGTATGAAGGTTTCTAAAATAATTAAAAATAGCAATACCATATCACCCAGTATTACCTCTTCTAGTATGTACCCAAAGAAAACAAAAACACTAATTTGAAAAGTTTTATCCACCCATACATTTATTGGAGCATTATTTACAGTAGCCAGGCTCTTGAAGCAACATGAGTGTCCATAGATGAATAAATGAAAAAGATATGGTATAAATATGCAATGGAATATTACTCAGCCATAGAAAAGAATAAAACCTTGCCATTCACAACAATGTGAATGGATCCAGAGGGTAATATGCTAGGTGAAGTGAGTCAGACATATGGCGTTTGTCTTTTTATGAATTCACTTATATGTGGAATCTAAAAAACAAAGCAAACAAAACAAACAGACTCATAAACAGAAACAGATTCTTAAACACAGAGAACAAACCGCTGGTTGCCAGAAGGTAGGGCAGTGGGGGCATAGGCAAAATAAATGGAGATTGAGAAGTACAAACTTCCAGTTATAAAGTGAATAAAAATTACCAGGATGAAAATTTCAGCATGGGGGATACAGTCAACAATCTTGTGAAAGTGTTGTACGGTGACAGATCGTGACTACACTTGGCGTGAGCATAGCATGAGGCATATAATTGTTGAATCATGTTGTACACCTGAAAAATATAATATATATGTTTTATATAATATATTTATTTCTATATAAATTTATATATGTAATAATTATATATATTATATAAAATATAATATTGTATGTCAACTCTAGTTCAACAAAAGACAGGTTAAATGATGCCCCACACTGAGTGTTGAAGGCAGCAGACTGTGTAATACAACGCAGAAGCATTCCATAGTCAATATTATTTAAGGCGCTCACAGGGTAGGCTGAAAATCCACTTTGAGAAACCTCTCCATTCCCAGGGAGAGAGTCCCTGGAGAGCTGCCCTATTTAGAGGCACAGAACACAGTCTTAGAGAGGTTTGCAAGTCATTCTTCTTAAGCAGTCTCTTTGGCAACCTTTGGATATATGGTGGGTTTTTTTGGTCTGTCTACAAAATAATATATTTAAAAGCGGTTTTATAGAATTTCTTTATCTCCAGGAAATTGAAAAATACCCATCAGAACATTGAAAACCCTGATCAGAATCTATGGGTTGTTACTTTTTTTCCTCTTTACATCTGTAATGCCTGCAATATACATAAAATACACCTGCACTGGGGCACTTGGGAGCTTGCGTGGGATGGGTGGATTGGAGGGAGGGAGAAAAAAAAAAAAAAGAAGATTGGAAAGCGAGAGAGGTCTTAGAGCTGAAAGGAACCTCTTGAGAGAAAAGCCTACATGCCCCAGTAGAGTGTGCTTCTCCACAGCACAAGCCTTTCGTCGTATAAATTGACACTCAGAACGAAAAGACCCATAGTCCTTAATTGTCTCTAGTATCACAAACTCTACCCAGTTGAGGGTCTTTCCTATGTCCATGTATGAGAAATCATGTTTTCTATGGCTTTTTATGCACCAATAAGAGTGAATATTGGCTTTGTTTAGCTGCATATTCACTGAAGTTGTAGAGAATGCTTGCAAGACACCATCAAATAATTAAATCATCAAGATAAAAAGCTTCTGCACAGCCAAGGAAACAGTAAAAAAAAAACTAAGAGGCAGCCCACAGAATGGGAGAATATATTTGCAAATGATGCTACAGATAAAAGACTGGTATCCAAGATCTACAAAGAACTTCTCAAACTCAATACACGAAAAACAAATAAAGAAATCAAAAAATGGGCAGAAGATATGAACAGACACATGAAAAAATGTTCCAAATCATTAGCCGTCAGGGAAATTCAAATCAAAACCACACTGAGATACCACCTTACGCCAGTTAGAATGGCAAAAATAGACAAGGCAGGAAACAACAATTGTTGGAGAGGACGTGGAGAAAGGGGATCCCTCCTACATTGTTGGTGGGAATGCAAGTTGGTACAGCCACTCTGGAAAACAGTGTGGAGGTCCCTTAAAAAGTTAAAAATTGAGCTACCCTATGACCCAGCCATTGCACTACTGGGTTTTTACCCCAAAGATACAGACGTAGTGAAGAGAAGGGCCATATGCACCCCAATGTTCATAGCAGCATTGTCCACAATAGCTAAATCGTGGAAGGAGCCGAGATGCCCTTCAACAGAAGACTGGATTAAGAAGTTGTGGTCCATATATACAATGGAATATTACTCAGCTATCAGAAAGAATGAATTCTCAACATTTGCTGCAACATGGACGGCGCTGGAGGAGATAATGCTAAGTGAAATAAGTCAAGCAGAGAAAGACAATTATATGATTTCTCTCATCTATGGCACATAAGAACTAGGAAATCGGTAGGAGAAGAAAGGGGATAAAGAAAGGGGGGTAATCAGAAGGGGGAATGAAACATGAGAGACTATGGACTCTGAGAAGCAAACTGAGGGCTTCAGACGGGAGGGGCGTGGGGGAATGGGATAGACCGGTGATGGGTAGTAAGGAGGGCACGTATTGCATGGTGCACTGGGTGTTATACGCAACTAATGAAGCATCGAACTTTACATCGGAAACCGGGGATATACTGTATGGTGACTAAAATAATATAATAAAAACACATTTAAAAAAAAAATAAAGCTAAGGAGAGGTCACCCGGCAAGTACACGCGAATGGAACTGGCTTGCGTTAAAAATCATCCGACTCCCCGTGTGTAGCTTTACTGACCTAACTGTCCATTTGGCAACTGAATTAACAAGGGGATTCTATTAAATTCCTTCTTCTGACCACTTGGGTTTATGATTTCTGGGTTTGTTTACAAAAGAGGTATATTAGTTTTGAAGTGTTGCTATAGAATTATCACAAACTTGATGGCTTAAACCAACAGAAGTTTGTTCCCCCCCCCCCCAGTTTTGGAGTCCAGAGGTCCAAAATCAAGCCACCCTACTTCCCAAGTCTCTCAGGAAGAATGCTTCCTTGCCCCTTCTGGGGTCTGGTGGCTTAGGTGCTCCTTGGCTTTAGACAGCATTCTTCCTCTCTGCCTCTGTCTCCCCACAGCCTTCTTGTCTCCCTGCACCTCTTCTGTCTTCCCTGTATATCTCTTAGGATATACAGGGTACTTGGCCTCCTGGATAATCCAAGATGATCTCATTCCAAGATCCCTACCTTAATTACATCTGCAAAGACCTTTTCCCAAAGAAGGTCTCATTCACAAGATTCTAGGGGATAGGATATGATCTTTGGTGGGGCGGGGGGCAGGCCACTATTCAACCCACTACAGCTGGTGATGTAGACGGACCAACCCCAGAATGTGCAGCCCTTTATTAAGCATTGCGGTGCACACAAAAGCTACTGAAGTCCCAATCCCTGGATACCTAATGAAGTCACTTCCTGGGTTTTTATTTTATTTTATATTTTTTTGGAGATAAAGTATGAGTACATGAAAAGACACTCTAAAAAAGTGAATCCGATTCTAATTAAAAGTGTCAACAGGAAGAAAAATGGTGTCCTCAGAATTAGGGGAGGGTTTGCAAAAAAAAAAAAAATTCCTATCAGAAAGGGGATATTAAGAGAGAGAGGAGATATCTATATCTATATCTATATCTATAGATATATATAGATATAGATATCGAGAGAGAGAGAGAGAGAGAGAGAGAGAGGAGAGCCTTTGCAAATGGAAGAAGTGATTCCAGAAAAGGCACAGAAACAGAAGTAAGGAGGTCAAGCAAGGAACATTAAACACATGGGTCCACTTTTATTGGAATGGCTGAGACTAAGCCGTCCCAAGAATTGAGTCTGAGAGAAGTAGAGAGGCAGGCGGCAACATCATCCTGTACCATCTGTTGGTATTATAACAGCAGTGACATCTCAGAAGAGGTCTCAGCCATGGTTTGGGTTAAATGTAAAAATGAGAAGCTGGAAAATACGCAGACAAAAAAGATTGGAGATTCTAGATTCTTAGGAGTATTAGAACTGAAAGTCACCTTAAGAGGATATCTTATCAGTGATAACACTGGCCCAACCCCTATATTTGAGGCCACTTACAAATGTTTTCTCATGGATTACCTCATTCAAGGCTCACCAGGTCGTGTGGGATAAGCAAGGCAGGCATCATTGTACCCATTTTCCAGATAAGTCCTTGGAGCTTAGCGGGGATGTAGCTTGGCTGAGCTGGTGTTCTGTAAGGGATATGTGAGGAGTAAATAGTTGTACCTACGAACACTCTGGCCTTTGGGTTCTATGGCATTTCCCGTTCGCCCTCCTCTGCCCTCATTCCTTACCCTCATGGAGGTCTGGCTCTGCCTGGCAGACTTCTGGACCTTTCCCATTCTAACTTAATCTCTCAAAATATCAATGACCTTTTCTCTCCCAACCCCTAACACTTGGATCACCTTAGAGGGTGGAATGAAAATCAAATGCTCGTTTTCCTAGCCTGAGGCCCGGAGAACATTTATTTTTAGGATTAAAATTCACCCGGGTAGTCACAGAAGACTCAGAATCTTAGCAAGTTCAGTTCAGTGAGAAAGACTAGGTGAGCGTGGTTTAGAGGATATAGAAGAGAAGGTCTGGGTTTGCATCCTAGCCCACTGACTGTATGAGCTGGGGTAAGTTGTACGGCCCTTAAGAGTCTTTCTTTCCATCAGAAAAATGTGAATAAAAATAATAATTCCAGATCAAAGGGCCGTTGAGAGAATCAAATAATGAAATGCCTTCAAGAGCAAGAAAATCCAATATTAATATTAGATTCAATGCTCATTATCTTCAGAACCTACATATAGCACTACAGCTAGATAGCTGGCTCCCTAGTGATGACCCCCAAACCATCCTTCAGCCAAATGTCGAGGAACACGTGTACATGGCTATAAGCGATGCAAATATGTTCCTTATAGCAGAAACCCCAAGTGATACCAATATTGTGTAGAGTGCAGAAACTCATGATGTGCTATATGTTGGCTAACTGAATTTAAATTTAAAAAAATAAGGATGTTAATACATGGAAAAAATATTGAGGGGAGTGCAGTTTAGAAAATGAATCTACAATTTTAGCATGAGGAGTTAAATAGGACCTATACTTGGATTTCCTGGAATTCATAAGTCACAATGCAAGTGTACTCAATCAAAGTTAAGGAATAGGAATCAGAAGACCTAAGGAAAGACAGACGTATTGGACAGATAATGAAAGTGTGACAGCATTTGAGTTAGGAAGAGAGAGAAACAACCAATATGGATAGGAACGTGAGATACAGCCTCACATGTCCTGGAGATACCCCAGCCAGACAGGAACGGTCTGTGATGCCCTGGTTTATGGAGATTATGGACCAAACTGGCCCAGACGGAAGATGTCAACTCTAGAGACATCTGCTAATAGTATCACTCCACCAAAACACAGCCGCATTCCACACTCACTCTCCCTGGCTACTTTACTCTAGCAGAAGGTGGAGAAAGCAATGGAAGGGAACAGTTACTCAGGACTTCACAGCAACTCATAATTGCTGGTGGTGAGCCAATCCCTAGTGGGTGACGGTTCCTTCAGCAAACATTTATTGAATGCTCCATACGTGCTACCCCCCGTCAGAGCTGTCACAGTAGAGCAAACAGCAAACAATACATATTTCCACCCTCATGAAGCTTACTGTTTAATGAGAAGCAAAGCAAACAGTGAAGGGAACTTTAGGCTAATGTGAATATTGAAGACCACTCAAACTTTTGCTTAAGTGAAACCTCAGCCTCCTTGAGCAACTGGAACTGAGAATGCAGACCCATCAGAAACCAAAGTAGCTTCTCTCTCATCCTTGTCTCCTCTTTGGGTTGACACAGGCTCTGTCTCTGCTCCTGAGCTAGCCACTTCTTTTTTCTCCTCTCACTAGCTGGTCTACTGTTCCCGTAAGGCCATGCTAGAGGACATCCATCAGCAGCCCTAAGTACCAGACACCTAACCAAGACAGATTAGTGCTGCCTTCTCACAGCCCCACCATCCCCGAAGAGAAAACCTGAATGATCCGGCTGAGTCCAGCCACCTAAGGTTAGGAGACAGGGCTACTTGCGAGGCCCTTTGGGACCAGAATCTTGGAGAAAGGAATGATGAGCAAACTGTCAAAGAGGAGGTACAGAAAAGAGTAAACTGACAGCGGTTCCTATTTTCTCCCAAGTCACCTTCTCTAACAAGGAAGACCATGGTAGCCACCACCAGCCTCACATCCTAAACTTGGGTTTCGGGAAGTTCAGAAATCCAAGGGCAGAAGACATAAAGGAAAAGAAAGCTGAATGTTCTGTAACAAACTGGAATTCATAAGCTGCTATCAATTAAAAAAAAGTTTAAAGCAAGTGATGTCAAGGGTAGCGTTTGGATGGTCTTTAAAACATCAATTTCATGGGTACAGAGTGAAAAGGAGCTGGCATAACGGAATCTTATGTAGGAAAAGAAAAACACACCTGAAGGTTTTAGTTTCCAGTAAGCTCACTGTAACCGCTACAGTGACCGAGTGTCAGGACCCAGCAGGGCAACCGCCGGGCTGCCGCAGGGAAGGGTCAGGAGGTCAAGACAAAAGCTGGTGGTGCCACCGTCATTGGCACAATGCAATTATACATCTGGAAGATACCGGTTCCTGTCTCAGCACCAAATTTTAAGAAGGAAATTATTGATAGATTCAAGCTATTTGGAGGGCAAGGGCCAGAATGCTGAAGCATCTGAAAATCAGGCCATCTGAGGAACAAAATTCTTGACCTTGGTGAAGGAAAGACAAGACAAAACTTGAGGTCATTTTCCAAATATTCAGAGTATCACATGTAATAGCAGTGTTCTAGTACAATCACTGGGAGGCATAATTTGATTTTTTTTAAATCTTCTCAGTCATATTTACCTAAAAAATGGAATGGGCGCTCTACAAGGATACCAGTTCTCTAAGGAAAGAGGAATTTATTGACATGGTTTCTGGCATCAGATGGATTCTGGCTCTAGAATTATTCTTAGATAGGAGCGGCCTTCCTCCATCAGTCTCGGAATTAGGTGCAGTATAATTAATCCATAAAGAGTCAGAAATACTTGGGAAATCGCATAAAATGAGCGCGTGGTTCAGGCCTTTCTTCCCTCGCCGTGGAAGAAAAACACTGGGATACAGAGCCCAGGGCCGTGTCTTGCCTGTTATTACATCGAGTGGCACTCCTTGGTCAGTCAGAAAAAGGAATCTGAAACCAGCCATTCCGTTGAGAGGTCAGTGCTGTCCATACCACCATTTTGTACACAAGAAGACAGGTGGACGTGTTGTGTAGTATTCAACACCACCCTACGTCAGACACATCCCCAGCTACAAGCCCCTGATGGCATTTCATCGCTGGCTGTTTCTTCACATCCCCATATTGTTTCTTGAAGGCACCTTAGAACTGAAGGATGCTACCCTGGCGAGAGAACACATTACCCATCCCACCACCATGCAGCCATCCGTACACAGCTCCGGAGATGCACCAAGTGCTTCCCTGGGCCTGGCAGATACAAAAGTCTGTCAGAGTCAGGCCTGAGAAAGCCGACCTGGGCCAAGAAGGGCCAGGTGAAGTCCCAAACATGAAATGCTCGTCAAGGAGCAAACACCAAGAAGGCAGCAGCGAGCCCATGGGCAGAGCCACAGATTGAAGTACGGGCTTGGAAGGGAAGAGGAGGACCAGCAAAGCAGACACTCCTGGTGCCCTGAGGCTGTGATGGGACAAGTGACTGCCCCACGTGCAGCAGTTCTGTTTTAACAAAAAATGTATTAAAGTGAGATTTTGCTTTGCTTTTGTGTTTCAGAGACCTGAAGCTAGATAATATCCTGTTAGACAAGGACGGACATATCAAAATAGCGGACTTTGGAATGTGCAAGGAGAACATGTTAGGAGATGCCAAGACAAACACTTTCTGCGGAACCCCTGACTACATCGCCCCAGAGGTGAGGATGTGCTGCCTGAAGGGTGTGCGTGGACGCTTGCCCCACTCCACGTGGCCCCAGTGCTTCTTCCTCCCCTGGAAAAAAAATCACAAAATTTTAAGTCGTTTGTTTCAGGAGTTGTATTTGTTTTTCCGAGTATTTCACAAATGCAGCTGCACACGAGGGCTGTGTGCAGACCGACCTCTCTCTGCACCTTCAGTCTCCCTCACCTTCCACCATGCTTGTCTTCACCATTCTTTTTTTTCTTAAGATTTTATTTATTTATTTGTCAGAGAGAGAGAGAGAGCAGAGGGAGAAGCAGGCTCCCCGCTGAGCAAGGAGCCCGATGTGGGACTCGATCCCAGAACCCTGGGATCATGACCTGAGCTGAAGGCATACGCTTCACCGACCGAGCCACCCAGGCGCCCCACACTCTTCCATTCTTGCCCCCTTGTCTTCTTACTGGATGTTCTCCATGAGCAATAGTATCTAGGACTATAGTTTTAACTCCAAAAATCAATATGACCAGCCCAAACAACTTCTTGCCCCAGCTGTCACAGGCCAAACATAACAGGTGTCAAACTCACTGTCACCGTTTTTAGCCCTCTTATGACGCGACATGGGTGGCCGAGATCTGGTACTGAGAGTACAAGAGACCAGACAATACAGGTCTATATCCTGTAGCTTATCTTCAAGCCTCTTTGCAGATAACTTTTTAAGGATTTGCCATTTTGTGAAAATGAGTTGAGAGAGAACCCAGCAATCCACGTCATTGGGCACACAACACAAATGACATATAGTAAGTAATAGTAATGATGGTAACACACCGTGCAGTATGCTGAAAGCAAACGCACAAATGTAGCCACCACGCTTCCTCTGAGAGGGGGCTTCCCATTCTTCCCTCAGGAGACCTCAGTTACTGTTCAAAGTTCTAAACAAGGGCACCAGTGTCACTCTTAATTTTTTTTAAAAATTAACACAGATACAAGTTCTAACATTCTCTTCCGCCGTCTCGCTGTACCATCTGGTTGACCCCTGGAGCGCATGCACCGTTCGGAAGGCCACTGCTCCACTGAGACACCACATTAACCCTTCTAATAGGCCAGCCTGTCACTCCACCATTTTCAAACCTTCACGACATCCCTGTTATCAGCTGAGCACAAGCCAAAATCCTGGAAATCAGTCCTTAATAATAGGTCCCTGGCCTTGCATTTTGCATTCATCTCTCCTATTCCTTAACCATATGCTCTGAGGCTTTGGCCCGTGGTTATCCCCAAGATGACCCCCAAAGTCGTCGTCTCCCTGAAGATGCCTCTGGTTTCCTGAAACAGTTGTTCCTCGCTCTGTGCTACCACACACTTGTGTAATCCAAGGTACCAGTAAACCATTTCTCACACTCAGAACCCGTGATTTAGCCATCCTAATGTCTCCACCCCTCAGCTTGGAGCACCCGTCAACCTTCTGACTAAATGACCCCACAGCCTCAATGTCCATCTGTGAATATACGCTAGATTTCCCCACCGCTGGCCCCCTTTTATACAATAAATCTCGCTAGCCTCTCCCTTCTCTATCCATGAAAGTACTACCCATTTTTCAATATTTATCTTACACACTGACCAATTGTCCCCTCCTCAAAAAAAATAAATAAAGGAAGTATGCTCTCCTGCCTCTGAACCTTAATAAAAATTTAACCTTCCCTTCTTGCGGCTCTAAGTACATGCCCCTAGTACTGTTTTTATGTGTGTCCCATCATCCCCAGGGAAGGGACCCTGTGGCAAACGAAAAGTCGGCTCGGCCAGGCAAAGCATTAAAAACACACAGGAGGACAGAGCAGGTGGGACAAGGGCCATGAAGCCCACCTGGCAGGAGAACCCAAATTACAGATATAAATGCCTTTCAGAGCAACATCAGGAAGGATGCACAAAAAAATGCAGACTGCACTCCCCAAGCTGGGGAGTATCCCCAGTCCATCCCTCCTGAGGCATAAAACTCTAGGTCTTCCGGTTATAGGGCTGAGGGTCCAACCTAGAACTGGGGGCCCAAGCTCATTTTGACAATGACTAGGGAAAGACACATGGAAACACCCTCTCTTTAACATATACTAGCCACTTAGTAAATCCATGTGGGATTCCAGTACCCAAGCACCAGCTCCCTGGAGAGAGCAGGCGTCACCTGGAGACCAAAAGTGGAGAGGCGCTGGGTGGTCATTTCGTAAACTCTGACAGCCCGTCACCGCAGTGAGCCTCACACAGAGGTGACTCACTAGCTCGGCCAGGCAGAGGGAGAAGCGGATCGCTCTCACGGCTGGGGACAAAGGGAGTCTCTGATGTCCAGTGGCAACGTCTTTAGTATCTGAATTATTTGAGGAAAGATGGGGGAAGGAAACAGGACAAGAGCGGATGAGGCCATAAGAAGGCAGCAGGGGCGGAGACCGAAACAGAGAAAGGGGCCACTCTCCAGCCAGTGTTTCTCCACCAGTTTCTTGAAAAATACACGTGGTGTGAGCATGGCCGTGTTAGGCTGAGGTTTAATCCAGGAGACATTAAATATGGACAGAACATTATGTAGTAACACCCCCCCTGCCCTCCCCCCACCCCCCGCGATATTAGAATATCGCTCTAATTCACTAACTAGGACATCTTCTAGAAGACCGGTAACCTCCCGAAGTCCAGTCACCGTCCTTTGTTAAATAGGGATCACAGGTCCTACCTCAGGAGTTCGTATTAGAAAAGCACACAATGTATAGCAAACACCTAACGCAGGTCAGCAGACCTCTGTTCAGGCAGCGTGAATCTGCACTGTGCTTCTTCCTCCTAATTTAAGACAAAATCTTTATTAACATCACCTAGCTTTGGAAGACTTAATTTCCGCCACCGCTGTCTCCTGTCCTCCCAATTTCATCTGTCCTTCCAGATGAAGTTGTTTACAAAGATGGGACGCTCAGAGCAGTTCTGGTTGCTTTGGGCTCCCCCTTGTGACAAGTCCGGGGAATTGCATGGGAAGCAGTCCTCCCCCACTCCTCCCAATTTAAGGCAAGCGCACCTGAACGAAGATTGGGGGTCTGTGCTCACACACGCACCCTTGTTTTCTTTATCGTTCTCCCCGGATCTACTTTAAAACTCTGCCTTAAGGAATACTCTGTCTTCTCTAAACTTGAAAGTTAACTTTAGCGTTTAAAACTTGAGGTAAGGATAGTGGCTACATGTTTATGCCGGAAGTCCGTGGCAGATTGCAAAAATCTGTCTGCCACTTGAACTTTATTTTCACAAATGGATACCCATTGATCAAAACAGGTATTTATCCTAGAACATATAGTCATTTCCATAGGACACAGCACTCTGTCTTCCCTACTTTTCCCTGGGTTCTCACAACAACCCAGTAATAAGTCAGCCAGATGTTATCACCACTTTTCACAAATGAGGCACGGGGGTGGGGGGATGAAGGAGTCTGCCCCAAACCCCACAAGAAGGGACTGAACCAGAGGTAGAACCCACACCATTTTGCATGGCCGTGTCAGTTTTGTTGGGGTCGATCAACTCTTGTGTTGGGGTCACTCCCCCCATATCCCAGAGCCTCACTCCAGATGTATCTCATTCCCCAAGGAAAGGCCTGGGGGGGGGTCAGAGACGGCAGCTGTGCACCTCATTCTGCCGCATCAAAACGTTCCCCAGCATCAAGACATGGAATGTCTAGAAAACAGCATCATTTTTCTGTCCTAAAACCACCAGTGCTGTAATTCCACCGTTCATTCCCAAGGCCCATTTAAGAAGAAATTCCATTTCAGATGAGGAACTAACAGTAAAATGACCTTCGTGTGTTGACGTGTATGTGCTCACCCGGGGTGGGGGAGCACTGGGCTGGGCTTTAAGTTGCAGGGTGGAAAGGATGGCCATTCCAAGAGGGTCCCAGTCACACTTTTTCATTTTGTGCTTCAATACTATGACGGCTTCTCCATTTTGGGTTATAAAGAAGCTTGTCCCCAACCCATCCTGGGAGTGGCAGTCACGAAAGACAAGGATTTTCTTCTCTTCTTCATTTAACAAATTGTTATTGTGTTCCTACTATGTACTGGTTTTAATTGTGGTAAAATATGCATACGGTAAAATATACCATCTTACCATCCTTAAGAGTATTATTCAGTGAGTGGTAAGTATATTCCCATTATTATACAACCAATCTCCAGAATTTTTTTTATCTGGCACAACTGAAACTCTACACCCATTAAACAGCTCCCCATTTCCCCAAACCCCCAGCAACCATCATTTTACTTTCTGTCCCTATAAATCAGCCTCTTCTAGGGACCTCACAGAAGTGGAATCATACGGTGTTTGTCTTTTTGAGTCTGGCTCATTTCACTTAGCACAATGTCCTCAAGGTCTGTCTATGGGTCAGGATTTCATTCGGTTTAAGGCTGAGTAATATTCTCCTGTATGTGTAATCACGTTGTTTGTCCATGCATCTGCTCACGGACACTACGCACGGGGTTAGAGAGGTCGCAGCTTGGTTTGTTGGGATGCCAAGCACTGAGCAGAGTTACAAGTACTTACCTCCCAACATTAAGTAAGGAAGCGGCTGAATACAGGCTACAGAATAGAAAAATCTTTTCTGCCAGAAGAGAGGACTGGTGAAAGGGCAGCAATCTTTGTAAAAGTTAGGTGGGATCCCAGACTTTAAACCCGTTTCCCTAAAGGACAAACCAGACCAGTTCTACCCGAAGCACCACTGTCGAGCTGCACATTACTGTCAGCGGATTTCTGGATCTGAAGTCTGTTATCCTAGTCTCTTTTGGCATATTCCTTAAGTCTTTTTTTTTTTTTTGAAAGAACTCAAGTGGGGGGGAGGCAGGGAGAGGGGGAGAGAGAGAGAGAGAGAGAGAATCCCAAGCACGCTCCTTGCCCAGCACGACGGGGGGGGGGGGGGACTCAATCTCACAACCCTGAGATCATGACCTGAGCCAAAATCTTGAGTCGGGCGCTTAACCAATGGAGCCATGAGGCGCCCCACTAAATCTGATTCTTCAATGGTGACCATAGAAGGGACTCATTAGTTGTACAACAGTGGCTGGACAGGAATGGATTTGGTCAGATGACCTCTGGAATGTGTAATTACCTACCGAAAGTTTATGCAAAGTCTCAGGACAGAAGTCAGTAGAACATGTGAGTCTGGTTTAGCTATTCACAGGAGAGCATAGATACACACCGGCTTCCTTAGGTCCGAGTCTAGCACCCAAGTCCTCACATCACAGGTGGGAAAATGAAGGAGAATGGCACAGGTCAGTTGTAAATAAGGCCAGAGAAAGAGTAAAAATTAAAACCAAAAAAGTTTGCTCGGTTTGGCACTGCCCACTCGTTTCTATTCAATCATCAGCTTCTCAAAAGATAGAGTCTTCAGTGTGATCTGTGTCGTCACCATCAACTATGTACCGACTGGTGTTGAAGCCGAGTTTCCGCTCATCCACCTCATGTTTCTTAATGACATCTCTGCCTCTTGGCCACACAGATCTTGCTGGGTCAGAAATACAACCATTCTGTTGACTGGTGGTCCTTCGGCGTCCTCCTCTATGAGATGCTGATTGGTCAGTCCCCTTTCCATGGGCAAGATGAAGAAGAGCTTTTCCACTCCATCCGTATGGACAATCCCTTTTACCCCCGATGGCTTGAGAAGGAGGCGAAGGACCTTCTCGTGAAGGTAAGAAATGAAGTCAAGGAGACTCCATAGGGTTCGGTTTAGGTATTCTGATTGGCACTCCCATTCATTTCTAGGTTCCAATTTATCTATGGTGAACAATAGTCATCTCGAACTGGGTTTCAATGGGGCGCTCACCATCTGTGTCAACTGCTGGCACCAATAGGATGGACATTAGATACCAAAATAAGATAACATTCATGTGGCTAATTTACACAAGAAATGCCCAAAAACCAGTTCCATGACTCTTGAATGCCCTCACTTTGAGATGCAATTGGCCCGTTGACAAGTGCAATTTGTGGCTTAAAACTCAAACCTTTGGTTTCCCATCATGCCCATTAAACTGATTCGGTCCACTTAATCTTCCCCTTCCTACCTGGACAGTGTGTACGACTTTTCTGCTCACTCAGGCGAAAGACAAATCTCTCATCACTCTTAAGCCATAAAAACTATCTCAGTTCAGAAATTACAACCGTTCAGCCCAAGACAGAAATCATCACATCAATCTGATCTCTAAAGCAAAGACTTCTAATCCCTCTCCTCGCATCAGGTTCAGGACAGGCAGCCACTCACCTTTGGAGAAGGGAATGTGGTTACATTGCGGTCAACTGTGTCCTCCAACTGTGTTCTCTTCCCCTCTAACTCTGGAGTTTCTATTTCAGACTGGTCATACCAGGTTAAATGCAGGGAGAGGATGCAAGGATAAGGAGGGGAAACAATTGTTCTTTTATTGCTGGGTGGCTTTATGCTCTGAATCTGGAAGATTGTGAAGGCCAGCCCTTTTGTGAGGCATTCTAGTGGGTCTTTGGGAAGTACTTGTCAGTGGGGACATTTTTGGCTGAAGCCCTTGATACACAGGCCGTTCAGTCCATTCCCTGGCCCACTACTGCACCAAACTCTAATTCCATGATGTTCCATCTCACTGAGACACCCCTCCTCCCCCACTGCTCACTGCCTTCTGGATGAGCCTTTTAGGCAGTATTTAATATGCTGCAGACCGGCTTTCCAGCCACATTCCCTTCCTGTGTCCACTGCAAATATTGATGCATTCCCCCCCCCATTACTCAGAGTTCAGACTGTCACTAACTCTGAGTCGGACCCCTGACCACGATAGCCCAGAATCAGTGCAGAACCGGTAATACCACAGAGGGGAACTGGGCTCTGAAAATCGCCTGCCGTGAACCGGGAGCTCCTAGGGCAAACCAGTGGATACATGTGCGAATCACCTGAGAGCCATCATGAAAGATTTGGATTTTAGGCAGAGTCCCCGTTTACCTTTGTAGAGGGTGAGAACGCAGTGTCTGGGGACAAAATAACAAAACTAAACCACGGTACTACGACATGCTATCACATATAACCACCGCCCGTACCCAGTGAGCTGTCCCGGCAACTGTTCGGACAAGGAGTTGTGCCGGCGTGATCAAGAAGCTAGCAAATCGAAAAGCAGTGGACCAAGAATACAGGTGTTCTCAATTCTGGCCTCTCCTATCTCAGTTGGCTTTTAAAAACATCATTTAGTGGGGGCGCCTGGGTGGCACAGCGGTTAAGCGTCTGCCTTCAGCTCAGGGCGTGATCCCGGCGTTATGGGATCGAGCCCCACATCAGGCTCTTCNCCGCCCGTACCCAGTGAGCTGTCCCGGCAACTGTTCGGACAAGGAGTTGTGCCGGCGTGATCAAGAAGCTAGCAAATCGAAAAGCAGTGGACCAAGAATACAGGTGTTCTCAATTCTGGCCTCTCCTATCTCAGTTGGCTTAAAAAAACATCATTTAGTGAAATATTTTCAGCCTTGGTGTCTTTGTTTTGAAACGGGAGGACAGGAGAGGACCTTTCAACATTAAAGCCTATCAGTGGATTTTAAATCTAAACTGAACAAGATGACCCGGCCCATCTTGTTTCACTAGTCTACTTTTTTCTCGTGAACTCCTTGGACTTAAACGTCAAGGGCATCCGCTTCTCCTGCTCTCATACAACGGACCGCTTGTCCAGAGTCTTTGAAATGTTGAGGCAACTTTAGAGCCCGCCCTCAGGAATCAAGACGTTGACTCTAGAATGCTGACAGAGCCCTCCCCGGACACCGAGGCCAGGCTGGCGGCAGTACAAGCGAGCCAGTTCAACGCAGCTTTCCATTCCGCTCATCCAAACAAGCCACAAACCCAGAACACTCTCGGAACGACCAATTAAATATACTTTTAATGACGGCACAACACACATAGAAAAGGAAAGCTGATTTCAAAATTAACCAATTAAAAAGACGACTACAGTAAAAATGAAGTTAGCAGGATTGCAATGGAAGCAATTTTGCTTTACATAAAGGCAAGTCCAAACATTAGAGTTGCTGCCTTTGTTTTACACAACTCAGGGGAGTCGGGGAGGTATGGTTGGCTACCGTGGCTGTAACAAACTATCACAGACTGAGGGACTCACACAACACATTTATTTACTCACAGTTCTGGAGGCTGGAGGTCCAAGAGCAGGGTCCGGCGGGGTTGGTTTCTGGCAAAGTTTTTCTTCCCGGTTTGCAGGCAGACACCATCTTGCTTTGTCCTCACCGAGTGGGTGAAGAGCTTTCTGCTGTTTCCTCTTAAAGTATTTTATTGGACCGGGTTCATGCCCACATGACCTCATTTAACCTTAATTGCTCCCTTCCTCCAGATACACTCACATTGGGGGTTAGGGCTTCAAGGTATGAATTTTGAAGGGACACACTTCAACCTGCAGTGTGGGGGTGCACTGAGAAAGCCTGAGCCAACAAAACCTACCAGAAGGAGGAAATGAGGAAGCAGTTTGGGGGCTGCCTGGAGGCGATCCACCTTCACCTGTTGATGTTCCAGAAAACTCCACAGCTGTGCTTTCCAAACCCAGCTCCGCCTCGGGATCTGGGAGAGCTCCTGGCGAGGAGTGAGGGTGAAGGAGTAACGGGGCCAGGT
Source organism: Ailuropoda melanoleuca (assembly GCF_002007445.2). Lineage (NCBI taxonomy): Eukaryota > Metazoa > Chordata > Mammalia > Carnivora > Ursidae > Ailuropoda > Ailuropoda melanoleuca. The sequence goes on along the minus strand of NC_048232.1, from coordinate 5,578,988 downwards.
GGAGTTAATCAGAAGTAAATGCTGGAAGTGATGGTTTCAAAGGACAGAAGGACTGAGTAGGAAGAAAGGATGGCTTCCAGTTGGAGGAGGGAAGGTGACAAGTCATGTGTATGGACTATTACTCAGCAGGAAAAAGAAAGGAACAGTTATTGATAATACAAAGCAACTTGGATGGATCACAAGGGCATCTGGCCAGTCTCAAAAGGTTGCACAGTGTGTGTCCACTTGTGTGACATTCTTGAAAGGACACTGTGGAGACAGAAATCAGATTAGTGGCAGTGGGGGTTAGGGAGTATGACTGGAAAGGGGTATCCCGAGGGACAGCTTTGTGCTGACAGGACAATTCTGGGTCTTGTGTGTCATGGTAGTTACCCAGATCTACACACGGGACAAAATGACAAGAGAACGAGACACACACATTGTATCAATGCCAGTCTCCTGGTTTCGGTATCACACTGTAATTATATACAATATAGGCATTCGGGGAAGCTGGTGAAGAGTACACAGGACACCTGTACTAGCTTTTTTTTTTTTTTTTAAGATTTTATTTATTTGACAGAGAGAGCACAAGCAGGGGGAGTGGCAGAGGGAAAGGGAGAAGCAGGCTCTCTGCTGAGCAAGGAGTCCGAGTTGGGGCTCCATCCCAGGACTCTGGGATCATGACCTGAGCAGAAAGCAGATGCTTAACCGACTGAGCCACGCAGGCACCCCCACCTGCACTAGCTTTTAACATCCTGTGAATCTATACGTCCAGGCTGAATGTGTCCACCCCAAATTCTATACTGAAGCCCCAACCCTCAAAGTGATGATTATAGGAGGTGAGGCCTTTGGGACATAATTAGGCATTGATGACATAATGAGAGTGGGGCCACCAGGAAGGACTAGTGCCCTTATACAAAGAGGAAGAGAGAGATTTCTCTCTCTCCAAGTACAGTCACCAGGGAAGGGCCATGTGAGCACACAGCAAGGAGGTGGCCATCTACAAGCCAAGGAGAGGGTCCTCACCAGAAACTGCCCAGGCTGGCACCGTGATCTTGGACTTCCAGCCTCCAGGACTGTGACAAGTAAATGTTTCTTGTTGAAGCCACCACGCAGTACATGGCGCTTCGTTATGGCAGCCCAAGCAGACCAAGACACTAGAATTATTGCAAAATAACACATTTATCAACAAAGTAAAATCTACGGCAAAATGTCAGCAAATACCAAAACCAAAATCATGTGCAGTTTCAATAGCAGGAAAAAGATTTGCTGGGAGAGTGGAAAATAAATCAGGTTCAACAGAGCAGAAACCAAGACAAGTGAGAATAAAGAATGGGGGTGGGGGGACTAGTTGGTGAAAGTGGTTTTACATCCACGTGGAGGAGATGGGGCTTATTCTTCCCCTGTCCTTGCTCCATGAGGAAGAAAGTCCTCTCCCGTGGTCCAGCAGTTGGGCTGATAAAAATTAGTTTCCCTCATGCAATTTGCTGACAGTAAGACTGGCCCCTAGTTTTATCTCTGTTCCCCATTTGCTCTGTCACTTTGATCCAATGGTCCCCCACATCCTTGAGCTCCCTTTTCTGCAAAGATCAAAGGCAGTATCGTTTCTGAGGAACTTCCTCTAGGGAATTGTGCACATCATGTTGTAAAACCCAGAAGTAATTGGTCCTCTGGAAAAGCAGCACCTGTCAACAGCAGCGGCATCCGTGTCAGACTCTGTCCCCTGTCCGTCGCTGGGCGTGATGCACGTAGTGTATGAACAACCTATCAGTGGGAGAGGCTCCATCACGAATCGCAATGGGGACACTGCTGTTCGGCTGACTCTTGCCAAAGAAACAGCCCTTCCTCCCTCACCTATTCATCCAGGATGTCCTGCCCCATTTATTTGGAAACCGCTGGGAGATGAATGACCTCCAACGGAAACATCTCTCCCTTCTGTAGAAAGATCTGAGGAGGGAAAGAGGAGGGGGGACGACTCCAGGGACAGGCACTAGGCTGGTGGCCGTTCTTGGCAGCCCAGCACTGCGTTCTAGCCCAGACGGTTGAGTGAGTTTAAACAAACTCCAGCCGCATCCTGGCCATTCGTGCACGAGGTGTGCTGTTTCCTGTCAATGTAAACCACCCTCTGACAGCTTTTGTGAACAAAGGCAAGTCTTTACTCATGAACACTGAGTCCCTCGGTGCAGCTTCCGTGGCACAGAGCCGATGGCCTCCCATGAGGTCACCAGTCATCTTCAGGACCTGGAAGGAGGACGGGTGATCTGTGGCAGGACAGAGAAGACGGTAACGGACTCTTGTGCGAGACTAGAAAGACATTTGCGTCTCGAAGCTGGAGATCACGTTGTATTCTCATTACACCTTTTATCTTTTCAAATATATTTTTTTATTTTCACAGGTACATAGACCAGGCTCAGAAAGCTTGGTCATGATGCCCTAGGTACAAATGCCACATGGTACTGGGAAAATCTAATGGGAAACAGCATGGCGCCCATGCAGCCTAGGGCAGTTACTTCTAATTTAATTCACTAAAGCCTTTAATTATAACAACATGAGCTAGTTTTTGGCCCATTCTTGAGGCACTCACACCTTCCCTCCCATCTTGTTTCATCAGAATGTCCTTAAGAAGTCGAAGTCAATAGGGTATTATGATCGTTTCAAGGAAAGAGATATGGGGCAAGTCACTTTTCCCCTCTGCTTCTAAAAAATCTATCTGCTTTTCCATCTATTGACTTACGTTGGTGTTTGAGTCTACAGGAAAAAAAAAAAGTTTTACTGTGAAGTTGGTGCCCTTTCTATATGCTGTTCTATAGGCTAAAAACAAGAAGCTAACAGAAAGTGAGGACTGAAGACATACCATCTGCAAGTAATAAAGTAGGACCACTTGCTCACCTGCTCAGCGAACATTTCTTGAGCATCTGCATTGTGCATGGCACTGTGCGAAGTTGGAAGAAGGAGCAACGTAAATAGTGTCTGCCCGCAGAGCTTAAACTCCGAAGAGTACTCTTAAAAAACATATATATAGTGATACTTTATCTAATGAAGGGAAGATGTTCAGATGTTCCGCAGGGCCCAGAGGAGGCACTATTCCACACCAGAAGCAAGAAGGGGCTGCTTCTAATTTAGGCTCTATCCCTGACGATGGCTGGATCTGTGATCTTGAGCAAGTTACATAGCCACTCTGAACCTTAGTTTCCTCAACTGACAATGGGACAGTGATAACTGCTTTTAGAATCTGTTTTTAAAATCAGCTGAGACCTATAGCACCATGCCTGACTCTCCAAGAACATTGGTTGGCATGAGTCCCAGGGTCAACCATATGACCATGAGCTTGACTTGAAGGGCAGGAGAGCTCACCAGGAGTTAAAGGAATCAAACAAAGCCTCACAAAGAAGAGGGGTTATAAGCTCACCCTGACTGGTGGGCTGGGATTTAAAGATGAGGAGAAGGAAATGGGAGCAGAATGTGGGGAGAGGCATCTCCTTGCAAGATGGGAAGTTCCCTAGTGAAAGAGGCAGGAAAGACAGGTGGCACATTCAGTGAGTAGGCGTGTCTGGACAGAAGAGAGGGTTACAGTGGGAATGGAAGGAGGTGTGTCAGCGGAGGCCACGGAGAGCCTGGGATGGCCACCTAGGCTCAGAGGACGTTAGGACTCACCAGGGCACTGGGATGACCTTGCTTCACCCTGCATTTTACAGCTGAGGAGACTGAGACAGAAAACCTGCCAGAGGCCACGTGGGTAGTAAGTCTTGGGTGACAGCCTCATGTTAGTGGTTTTCTAATAGAGCTTTAGAACCTTAAATTCCATTGAGAGGTGCCAGCGGCCATCAGTAGGGTAAGGGGGAGAGGAATTTAGGACTGACCATGTGGATATACTAGGTGGTCGCATAAGCATTACCCTTGGACTTTTTTTAAAAAAAGATCATCATAATTACAAAAAAGAAGGAAAACAGTCTCCACTTTGCTACAGCATGTCGGTTTGTTCTTTAAGTTTGGGGATTTTGCGGGGGCGGGGGGGGTTTGGTAGAGCCTTTGAAGATTTTCAAGCAAGACAAGTAAAGCAGTGTTTGCAAACACATAGACTGGCTATTCTTAAAAAGTAAAAGCAAGAGATCCCCGTAAATTAGTTGTTAATGGAGGTCCGGTCCTTCCAGAGCCTCCTGGAAAATCACGGCATTTCACTGTGGTTTCTGTTTCAGAGATCCACGGTGTCCTTACGACGCCCCGCAGCTAGCGGATACTTTCTAAACAGACATCTAGCTGGGGTGAGAAAAGTCATAACCGCCGCAGGCACTCGGGACCCGTGGCTTCCCCAGGTCTCGTGTTCGGGCTCTCCTATTCCGTGCTGCCCTTGACCTGCTATGTTTGAGTTTGAAGAGTTTCCAAGTTTCTTTCCTGTCCTGGCCAATGTTTAGTTTGACCTCGTGGGGGACAGTAACAGGAGAGGGGACAGCGCAAGAAAGAAAATACGTATGTAACAAGTCAGAAAATATTAACGATGATTTGAATTAAACATCATTTTACCAGCAGGGCTGCAGACTCTCGGCGACTGTCCAAAGCGGACTCTCAGCGACTGGTTTATATTATTCCTAAAGTGAGCTTTTCCTCATAGCGGGACTGTTACCCTTAGAAGGCAGCTTTGTCAGAAATCAAGCTCGATTAATGGGTGGTCAACTAAGCAACAAATGATCACTTGTTCTATGTTGTTGAATCAGTGCATGTGTGTGTGCGTGTGTGTGTGTGTGTGTACACGTGTGTGTAATTCTATCAGCCCCCCACAGAACAGCCCTGAAAGAAGGACACGTCACTCACTTCACATGGGAGGACGCTGTGAGTCAGTCCTGTAAGCTGCCGGGGGTCCTGTACATGACACAGGGCAAAGCTGACCTCAAACCAGCCCAATATCCCTTGAAAGACAGCATTTCCAGGGCAAAGAGCAAAAAAGCAAAAGCCCAGATCCTGGAATATTCAGAAGGTTCATTTGAGGGAGAATGTTGTCACCGGGGTGACTTGAGGCAACAGTTGATACCGGTAAGTACAAAAATAAGGTTAGAAAAGCAAGTGTCAAATCCCTGTGGCTCTGGGCTAAGAAATGCACCCTTGTCCGAGGCTGACTGCTGGTCCCCTGAGAAGTAACGGCTCCCTTTCTGCTACTGCTCAGCTCTTCGTGAGGGAACCCGAAAAGAGGCTGGGAGTGAGGGGAGACATCCGCCAGCACCCTTTGTTTCGGGAGATCAACTGGGAAGAGCTTGAAAGAAAGGAGATTGACCCACCGTTCCGGCCGAAAGTGGTAAGGACCCACCAGGACCGTTTGCTCCCCACCATTCCGGCTGCGCTTCCCCCCACCTTCCCCCCAGGGCTGCCTGCCTGCCCCTCACCCTGCCTGAGTCCCAGCTTCCCTCCTGGGTTCAGCTCCTGGAGGAAAGTGCTTCTTTAGCCGTCATTCAGGTTATCCGGCTGGTGGGGGAGCAGGGAGCAAGGGGATGTCACCCTTGTTCGCAGTATCTAACCTCTGTGATGAGATCGCGTACCAGCACGAAGCTGAACTGCTGGGCGTACGTCCTCGGGCTTACCGGGCACGTGCCTGTGACTCTCGGGTAAGATGTGGAGCCTTTGCACGGGGTACACACGTGCTCCGTGGTCAGTCCACATGACCCAAAACGTGGAAGTCCGGGATTTTGGAGCCATCTTTTCCATGATATTTATTCAAGCGTGCCTGATGTTTGTAATCCGTTCACGAAACTCTCTTCCCTGATGGTGATGGTTACGTGTTCTCCTGTTTGAGGAAGAAGTCGGCTGGGGCTTAGGAAAGGACGGGTCTCTAAATTCCCATGAGCATGCTCCCCTAGCAAAAGTCACTGACCTCCACGAGAACAGGCAGAATGCGCCGGCCACATGCCGAACAGGCCACCACAGAGTGAAGACAAGAGTAAAGCATGGTTAAGATGAAAGAGCTCTGCATGCATGTAATGCCACTGAGCCACACTCCTAAAAATGGTTCAGATGGCCCCTTTTATGTTATGTGTATTTTACAACAATTTCTATAAGAAATAATTTTTTTAAAGAGTAAAGCAAAGTGGTGGGTTGGCCGACTTTACCCATCCCTGGTGATTACCGGGAAGAAAGTAGTAATGACCCGGGTAGATAGAAACCTTCCCTAACGTCTCTTTGCATGGAGATGGCATAGGCTTGTGGATTCCAAAGCAGAGGGCTTCACTCTAGAAAGAGCTAGTGCTATTAGTCAGGATAGTAGATGGCCAGAAGAAGCAAGTCTGTGCCCTCGGTTAGCAGACTTAGTCTCAACATTTGTCCCGAGCTCTGGGGATGCTCTAAGGATTCTAGGCTGGCCTCTAGCAGTCTTATTATTTGTGACAATGCCATGCCTAACCTATGAGCTGTTAATTTGTGACAAAATGGATTTTTACCTTGTTTTAGCTCATCAGAACAATGTGACTCGTGTCTCAACTTCCATGGTACGTTACAAGCGACTTGATATTGTCCACCTAAAAACCAGACTTTTGATCTACATTTTCCCTGCAGGACAGTTCTCGATTCTGCCGGTAGGAAGGAATTTCCCTCACATGTTGTCTAAAGAGCTATTAGTAGGCAGAGGCCACAGGCCATTGGCCTCGCCGGCTTAGGAGCCCCCTTGAGGGTAGGAAGAGTCTGACTCTTGTTATGCTCATATATACAAGGGTGGCTTCTGATAATCTCAAAAAATTGAACTGTATGCCATACAAAGCAGTATTTATAAATAGGTATTTGTTTTTACCTTTTTTTTTTTCTNCAAAGCAGTATTTATAAATAGGTATTTGTTTTTACCTTCTTTTTTTTTTCTCATGGGCACTAATGGACCGGGTAGCTTGAGGGGAACTAGTCCCAATCTGTCTGTGGAAGACAGTCCAAGATCGTTAATAATAAAATTAACATGGGTAGTGGAACCAACAGTAGTGAAGGATATTGATATAAAAACAGGAATATATAATCTGCAAAACTCCTGCCCTCAGCTCCCACCCTCCATCCCTTCCCTCCACCCCCTCCCCAAACTGTCCCCTGAAGACTGAAAGGCTACAGGTCAAATTTGGGCTCACCACCGTTTCAAAGGTCTCCAGTCCCGTTTCCTGTAAACTGTTAACCAGAAGCATGAGATCCTATCTGAATGTATATGGTGAAGTTCCTTTACATGAATTTCATTGTACTATTGCTAAGCGAATGCCTCAGGATCTTGGAAATGTTCCATAAATCCACATATGACCATCTCTAAGTATGACTTCAGTTTACCTGCAAGGTCCACCTTGTCATACCCAGACTGTAGCCTTAGATAACAGGCATGAACATAATTAATTCAGTGGCTGATTTTCTTCCCTTTTTCTCTCCACCGCCTCCCTTAAACTCTGATCAAGAAATCACCGTATGATTGCAGCAATTTCGACAAAGAATTCTTAAATGAGAAACCCCGGCTGTCGTTTGCAGACAGAGCCCTGATCAACAGTATGGACCAGAACATGTTCAGAAACTTTTCCTTCATTAACCCGGGGATGGAGAGGTTGATATCCTGAAGCACCTCCCCTGACACACGAGGGAATTTGCCTTGAGGCTTCGAACTGGTTCAAGTGATGTTCCTTGGATGCCTTTTCACCTTGGGAAAGAAAAGAAACACTCAATAATACAGGCCGAGACCTTTTAGCTCCTCACTGACCTTGTCTCTGCAGCAGAAGCCAACTGCACTTCACTAATAACCACGCCCCTCGGTGCCTCTCCTGTCCTCTCCCGTGGCCACTCTTGAAGCTAGGTCATCACTAACCGCAGTTACGGACTGGCACAATGGTTCTCCTCTGCACTGTGAAAAGACCTGAAAAGTTAATATTGCCCTAAGTCATGGCTCTTCCCGTGGGCACCAAGGGCTGGTCAATGACCAGAGGGACACAGTGAGCACAGACTTCTCAAGACCGAAGCAGCACGTCGCCTGGGACAGGAGCGGACTTCATTCAGCCGCAGACAAGTAACCACTAACCCGTTTTGTTCTGTTCACGTCTGTGGAAGTGTAAATGGTGGCGGGGGAAGGCCTGGATAGGTTTTTATGGGAATTCTTCACAATAAACGTAGCTTGTAACTTGAGATTTACAAATCCATTCGTTCTGATTAGCCATGAAATTCTCGGGAAAGAGGAAAATGGAAAGTAAGAGGAGCTCATGTCACTGAGATGGAGGGTGTAATAAAACACCTACTGTGGCTATCTTGTCAACGTAGACATTAGAGTCAAACAAAGATGGAATCACTTACTCCTGCCAATAGGACCATCCCACCCACCCATTCTCAGTTGATTTCAGTATCAGTGGAAGTTACTCATTACCATCCTCTTCTCACTGTAACAAGAAAGGAAGCGTATAATTCTTCCAACAGAAAAGAAAACCAATCNATAGGACCATCCCACCCACCCATTCTCAGTTGATTTCAGTATCAGTGGAAGTTACTCATTACCATCCTCTTCACACTGTAACAAGAAAGGAAGCGTATAATTCTTCCAACAGAAAAGAAAACCAATCTCTTATTATACCCTTAAAGTTGATTTGATGACTCATTTGTCTCCCTTTAGGCATTATTCAAAATAAAAGACCCACGTGTGGTACTTGTAGCAGTCGATCTTTTTAACTAGAATTCTAGCTATACATTTTAAGTATCTGTGCTGTTTGTATATTTTGATAAAATATTGTGACTTAATGATAAAGAGGTGGCTATGTAAAAATGGAATAAAAGAAAGAAAGAAAGATGCCTCCTAATAGTTTAATTCCCTACCTGTCCCCCCAAGAACTTGGGTTTTGTCGTGGTTATCATCAAAATGTAGCTAGCATTGAGTTGATGTTGTAAATTTTGGGAATCACTAAAAATCCCCAAATAGGTGAGAAACTCAGATAACAGAAGTTATCTGTTATGTTCCTCTTTCCCTTCACCGCAAGATCTGTTGGGAGTGGTCCACGAGTGTTGCCTCTACTCTTTCAACACCGAATCCAGCTCTGCCCTCTCACCTGTCCCCAGGCACTGCTTCCTCCAGGACTACCTTCCTGCTAGTGCTCGTGGAATGTACGAGGTCCTCAGCTACCTTTGTGCAGTGTTTTAGACAAGGAAAGACTCTCCCTTTGATCTCAGCCCCATTAGTCACTGTGACACAGCACTTTTCCCCTTTTGCTGCCTTTACCTTTGACTGCCCCCTTGACCAGCCCCTTTCCTCCTAGCCCAAATCACTTCCAAGGCCCCTCTCCCCATCTTGTTTTCACTGTCTCTTGGCTCTTTCTTGCCACCGCATGCCTTCAAGGATCCCTCAATGCACATCATCTTCAACCCATATCTCCAGTTCCAATCTTGCTTCCAGGCTTCAGGCTCCACTGACTTGCTCTTTCCTTACAACCTCACTTTCTCTGGGGTTTCCCAACTCCATTAATGGCACCATCATAGGTCCAGGCGTCCAGGCCCAGAACCTCAAAGTCATTGTCGACTGTCCCCTGTCCCTGTTTTCTTTAACCAAATCCTTATGATTCAGCCTCTGTAGTCTCTCCAAAAGAGAGACTCATCTCTACTTTCTCTCTTGCTAATCATGTCTGGATCAGTCTCCCCATTTTAAGTCTTTCTCCCCATTTTAATTCGTGTATACAGCATACATTATTAACCATATGGTAGGAATAACTTTTCCTTNCTCTCCAAAAGAGAGACTCATCTCTACTTTCTCTCTTGCTAATCATGTCTGGATCAGTCTCCCCATTTTAAGTCTTTCTCCCCATTTTAATTCGTGTATACAGCATACATTATTAACCATATGGTAGGAGTATCTTTTCCTCTGCCCTCTTAAGTTAAGAACCTGGGGACTGCTGATTAAATTGACAAAAGACATTAGCAAGAGAAGCACGCTTTTACTTACACATGCTATACGCATGTAAGAGTGCCCAGTGATGAGTAATTCGAAGAAGTGGTTAGAATTGGGGATTTAAATACCTAGCGAAGCAGGATAAAGTAGGGTGGGGGAGAGAAAAGGCTCCTGTGGGAAGGACAAATGGGTTTCTTGAAGGAATGTAAATGGGCTTTCAGGAGAATAAATAGAAGATAAGAAAGTTTGTAATAGTGTTTGTCTGTAGAGGTATGAGTGGTCTTTCCATCTTCCTCAGGGTCATAACATTCCCCCAGAGAGGAGATTTATGGTAAGTAGGTTTACTCTTGGTCTCACTCCTACAAATAGACCCACCCTGAAGAGGAAATTTTTGGCAGTTCCCATTTCTCTGAAATTTCTGCTTTCAGTTAGATAAGGAAAACTCCAAGAAGGCCTCTTTCTGCATCTGTTGAATCCCAAGTATCTTTAACCTAAAATAATCTTTATTATTTATGGAACATAAAAATATTATCTTCACATATCAGTTTTTAATCCCATTACACTCATGTTCAAAACTCTGTGTAATCTTTCCTGGCTAAAACCCATGCAGGGCCACCCATTCTGTCCCCAACCTCTCTACCTGACTTCCCATTTCCACCTTTCACTCACCTGTGCTCTAGTCAATCTGAATTTCTTAGCACTGCCTATAAACTCCCACCATTTCCCACCTCTGGGACTCCCTGATACTAGTTTTTCTGCCTAGAATGCCCATTTCCGCACATTCAACATCTTTCTGTCTCTCAAGATCCAGTTCAGCTGACACATCCGCCATGCAGTATCTCAATCCTGGGGTATCCCATGAGCTGGTGTATCTCCCGCCTCTCTAAGCTCCCACCAGATTGTATTTCTCTGTCCTCTCATGGCACTCTATCAAGCTGTGAAAGTGTGTAGTTTGCCTCCCTTTCTAGGCTGTAAATCCCTAAGGGTAGGATCTCAGTCCAGTTTGTCTTTATGCTTCCCACAGTTCCTTTGTACAGTGGCCCTTAAACAATATAGGAGTTAGAGACACTGACCCTTGGCATAGTTGAAAATC
>NC_048232.1:5559853-5566351 GCF_002007445.2 Ailuropoda melanoleuca | reverse complement strand
GTGTGTGTGTGTGTGTGTGTACACGTGTGTGTAATTCTATCAGCCCCCCACAGAACAGCCCTGAAAGAAGGACACGTCACTCACTTCACATGGGAGGACGCTGTGAGTCAGTCCTGTAAGCTGCCGGGGGTCCTGTACATGACACAGGGCAAAGCTGACCTCAAACCAGCCCAATATCCCTTGAAAGACAGCATTTCCAGGGCAAAGAGCAAAAAAGCAAAAGCCCAGATCCTGGAATATTCAGAAGGTTCATTTGAGGGAGAATGTTGTCACCGGGGTGACTTGAGGCAACAGTTGATACCGGTAAGTACAAAAATAAGGTTAGAAAAGCAAGTGTCAAATCCCTGTGGCTCTGGGCTAAGAAATGCACCCTTGTCCGAGGCTGACTGCTGGTCCCCTGAGAAGTAACGGCTCCCTTTCTGCTACTGCTCAGCTCTTCGTGAGGGAACCCGAAAAGAGGCTGGGAGTGAGGGGAGACATCCGCCAGCACCCTTTGTTTCGGGAGATCAACTGGGAAGAGCTTGAAAGAAAGGAGATTGACCCACCGTTCCGGCCGAAAGTGGTAAGGACCCACCAGGACCGTTTGCTCCCCACCATTCCGGCTGCGCTTCCCCCCACCTTCCCCCCAGGGCTGCCTGCCTGCCCCTCACCCTGCCTGAGTCCCAGCTTCCCTCCTGGGTTCAGCTCCTGGAGGAAAGTGCTTCTTTAGCCGTCATTCAGGTTATCCGGCTGGTGGGGGAGCAGGGAGCAAGGGGATGTCACCCTTGTTCGCAGTATCTAACCTCTGTGATGAGATCGCGTACCAGCACGAAGCTGAACTGCTGGGCGTACGTCCTCGGGCTTACCGGGCACGTGCCTGTGACTCTCGGGTAAGATGTGGAGCCTTTGCACGGGGTACACACGTGCTCCGTGGTCAGTCCACATGACCCAAAACGTGGAAGTCCGGGATTTTGGAGCCATCTTTTCCATGATATTTATTCAAGCGTGCCTGATGTTTGTAATCCGTTCACGAAACTCTCTTCCCTGATGGTGATGGTTACGTGTTCTCCTGTTTGAGGAAGAAGTCGGCTGGGGCTTAGGAAAGGACGGGTCTCTAAATTCCCATGAGCATGCTCCCCTAGCAAAAGTCACTGACCTCCACGAGAACAGGCAGAATGCGCCGGCCACATGCCGAACAGGCCACCACAGAGTGAAGACAAGAGTAAAGCATGGTTAAGATGAAAGAGCTCTGCATGCATGTAATGCCACTGAGCCACACTCCTAAAAATGGTTCAGATGGCCCCTTTTATGTTATGTGTATTTTACAACAATTTCTATAAGAAATAATTTTTTTAAAGAGTAAAGCAAAGTGGTGGGTTGGCCGACTTTACCCATCCCTGGTGATTACCGGGAAGAAAGTAGTAATGACCCGGGTAGATAGAAACCTTCCCTAACGTCTCTTTGCATGGAGATGGCATAGGCTTGTGGATTCCAAAGCAGAGGGCTTCACTCTAGAAAGAGCTAGTGCTATTAGTCAGGATAGTAGATGGCCAGAAGAAGCAAGTCTGTGCCCTCGGTTAGCAGACTTAGTCTCAACATTTGTCCCGAGCTCTGGGGATGCTCTAAGGATTCTAGGCTGGCCTCTAGCAGTCTTATTATTTGTGACAATGCCATGCCTAACCTATGAGCTGTTAATTTGTGACAAAATGGATTTTTACCTTGTTTTAGCTCATCAGAACAATGTGACTCGTGTCTCAACTTCCATGGTACGTTACAAGCGACTTGATATTGTCCACCTAAAAACCAGACTTTTGATCTACATTTTCCCTGCAGGACAGTTCTCGATTCTGCCGGTAGGAAGGAATTTCCCTCACATGTTGTCTAAAGAGCTATTAGTAGGCAGAGGCCACAGGCCATTGGCCTCGCCGGCTTAGGAGCCCCCTTGAGGGTAGGAAGAGTCTGACTCTTGTTATGCTCATATATACAAGGGTGGCTTCTGATAATCTCAAAAAATTGAACTGTATGCCATACAAAGCAGTATTTATAAATAGGTATTTGTTTTTACCTTTTTTTTTTTCTCATGGGCACTAATGGACCGGGTAGCTTGAGGGGAACTAGTCCCAATCTGTCTGTGGAAGACAGTCCAAGATGGTTAATAATAAAATTAACATGGGTAGTGGAACCAACAGTAGTGAAGGATATTGATATAAAAACAGGAATACATAATCTGCAAAACTCCTGCCCTCAGCTCCCACCCTCCATCCCTTCCCTCCACCCCCTCCCCAAACTGTCCCCTGAAGACTGAAAGGCTACAGGTCAAATTTGGGCTCACCACCATTTCAAAGGTCTCCAGTCCCGTTTCCTGTAAACTGTTAACCAGAAGCATGAGATCCTATCTGAATGTATATGGTGAAGTTCCTTTACATGAATTTCATTGTACTATTGCTAAGCGAATGCCTCAGGATCTTGGAAATGTTCCATAAATCCACATATGACCATCTCTAAGTATGACTTCAGTTTACCTGCAAGGTCCACCTTGTCATACCCAGACTGTAGCCTTAGATAACAGGCATGAACATAATTAATTCAGTGGCTGATTTTCTTCCCTTTTTCTCTCCACCCCCTCCCTTAAACTCTGATCAAGAAATCACCGTATGATTGCAGCAATTTCGACAAAGAATTCTTAAATGAGAAACCCCGGCTGTCGTTTGCAGACAGAGCCCTGATCAACAGTATGGACCAGAACATGTTCAGAAACTTTTCCTTCATTAACCCGGGGATGGAGAGGTTGATATCCTGAAGCACCTCCCCTGACACACGAGGGAATTTGCCTTGAGGCTGCGAACTGGTTCAAGTGATGTTCCTTGGATGCCTTTTCACCTTGGGAAAGAAAAGAAACACTCAATAATACAGGCCGAGACCTTTTAGCTCCTCACTGACCTTGTCTCTGCAGCAGAAGCCAACTGCACTTCACTAATAACCACGCCCCTCGGTGCCTCTCCTGTCCTCTCCCGTGGCCACTCTTGAAGCTAGGTCATCACTAACCGCAGTTACGGACTGGCACAATGGTTCTCCTCTGCACTGTGAAAAGACCTGAAAAGTTAATATTGCCCTAAGTCATGGCTCTTCCCGTGGGCACCAAGGGCTGGTCAATGACCAGAGGGACACAGTGAGCACAGACTTCTCAAGACCGAAGCAGCACGTCGCCTGGGACAGGAGCGGACTTCATTCAGCCGCAAACAAGTAACCACTAACCCGTTTTGTTCTGTTCACGTCTGTGGAAGTGTAAATGGTGGCGGGGGAAGGCCTGGATAGGTTTTTATGGGAATTCTTCACAATAAACGTAGCTTGTAACTTGAGATTTACAAATCCATTCGTTCTGATTAGCCATGAAATTCTCGGGAAAGAGGAAAATGGAAAGTAAGAGGAGCTCATGTCACTGAGATGGAGGGTGTAATAAAACACCTACTGTGGCTATCTTGTCAACGTAGACATTAGAGTCAAACAAAAGATGGAATCACTTACTCCTGCCAATAGGACCATCCCACCCACCCATTCTCAGTTGATTTCAGTATCAGTGGAAGTTACTCATTACCATCCTCTTCTCACTGTAACAAGAAAGGAAGCGTATAATTCTTCCAACAGAAAAGAAAACCAATCTCTTATTATACCCTTAAAGTTGATTTGATGACTCATTTGTCTCCCTTTAGGCATTATTCAAAATAAAAGACCCACGTGTGGTACTTGTAGCAGTCGATCTTGTTTAACTAGAATTCTAGCTATACATTTTTAAGTATCTGTGCTGTTTGTATATTTTGATAAAATATTGTGACTTAATGATAAAGAGGTGGCTATGTAAAAATGGAATAAAAGAAAGAAAGAAAGATGCCTCCTAATAAATTCCCTACCTGTCCCCCCAAGAACTTGGGTTTTGTCGTGGTTATCATCAAAATGTAGCTAGCATTGAGTCGATGTTGTAAATTTTGGGAATCACTAAAAATCCCCAAATAGGTGAGAAACTCAGATAACAGAAGTTATCTGTTATGTTCCTCTTTCCCTTCACAGCAAGATCTGTTGGGAGTGGTCCACGAGTGTTGCCTCTACTCTTTCAACACCGAATCCAGCTCTGCCCTCTCACCTGTCCCCAGGCACTGCTTCCTCCAGGACTACCTTCCTGCTAGTGCTCGTGGAATGTACGAGGTCCTCAGCTACCTTTGTGCAGTGTTTTAGACAAGGAAAGACTCTCCCTTTGATCTCAGCCCCATTAGTCACTGTGACACAGCACTTTTCCCCTTTTGCTGCCTTTACCTTTGACTGCCCCCTTGACCAGCCCCTTTCCTCCTAGCCCAAATCACTTCCAAGGCCCCTCTCCCCATCTTGTTTTCACTGTCTCTTGGCTCTTTCTTGCCACCGCATGCCTTCAAGGATCCCTCAATGCACATCATCTTCAACCCATATCTCCAGTTCCAATCTTGCTTCCAGGCTTCAGGCTCCACTGACTTGCTCTTTCCTTACAACCTCACTTTCTCTGGGGTTTCCCAACTCCATTAATGGCACCATCATAGGTCCAGGCGTCCAGGCCCAGAACCTCAAAGTCATTGTCGACTGTCCCCTGTCCCTGTTTTCTTTAACCAAATCCTTATGATTCAGCCTCTGTAGTCTCTCCAAAAGAGAGACTCATCTCTACTTTCTCTCTTGCTAATCATGTCTGGATCAGTCTCCCCATTTTAAGTCTTTCTCCCCATTTTAATTCGTGTATACAGCATACATTATTAACCATATGGTAGGAGTATCTTTTCCTCTGCCCTCTTAAGTTAAGAACCTGGGGACTGCTGATTAAATTGACAAAAGACATTAGCAAGAGAAGCACGCTTTTACTTACACATGCTATACGCATGTAAGAGTGCCCAGTGATGAGTAATTCGAAGAAGTGGTTAGAATTGGGGATTTAAATACCTAGCGAAGCAGGATAAAGTAGGGTGGGGGAGAGAAAAGGCTCCTGTGGGAAGGACAAATGGGTTTCTTGAAGGAATGTAAATGGGCTTTCAGGAGAATAAATAGAAGATAAGAAAGTTTGTAATAGTGTTTGTCTGTAGAGGTATGAGTGGTCTTTCCATCTTCCTCAGGGTCATAACATTCCCCCAGAGAGGAGATTTATGGTAAGTAGGTTTACTCTTGGTCTCACTCCTACAAATAGACCCACCCTGAAGAGGAAATTTTTGGCAGTTCCCATTTCTCTGAAATTTCTGCTTTCAGTTAGATAAGGAAAACTCCAAGAAGGCCTCTTTCTGCATCTGTTGAATCCCAAGTATCTTTAACCTAAAATAATCTTTATTATTTATGGAACATAAAAATATTATCTTCACATATCAGTTTTTAATCCCATTACACTCATGTTCAAAACTCTGTGTAATCTTTCCTGGCTAAAACCCATGCAGGGCCACCCATTCTGTCCCCAACCTCTCTACCTGACTTCCCATTTCCACCTTTCACTCACCTGTGCTCTAGTCCATCTGAATTTCTTAGCACTGCCTATAAACTCCCACCATTTCCCACCTCTGGGACTCCCTGATACTAGTTTTTCTGCCTAGAATGTCCATTTCCGCACATTCAACATCTTTCTGTCTCTCAAGATCCAGTTCAGCTGACACGTCCGCCATGCAGTATCTCAATCCTGGGGTATCCCATGAGCTGGTGTATCTCCCATCTCTCTAAGCTCCCACCAGATTGTATTTCTCTGTCCTCTCATGGCACTCTATCAAGCTGTGAAAGTGTGTAGTTTGCCTCCCTTTCTAGGCTGTAAATCCGTAAGGGTAGGATCTCAGTCCAGTTTGTCTTTATGCTTCCCACAGTTCCTTTGTACAGTGGCCCTTAAACAATATAGGAGTTAGGGACACTGACCCTTGGCATAGTTGAAAATCTGCATATAATTTCTGACTCCCTCAAAGATTAACTACTAATAGCCTACTCTTGACCAGAAGGCTTACCCATAACATGAGCAGTCGATTAACACATATTTTGTATGTCGTATGTATTATATACCGTATTCTTACAGAGAGTAAGCTAGAGTACAGAATTTGTTAAGAAAATTATAAGGAAGGGAAAATACATTTACAGTACCATACTGTGAAAGTCCATATATAAGTGGACACACACAGTTCAAGCCTGAATCGTTCAGGAGTCAGCATTGTATGAGTGCTCAAACGGAGTCATTGGACAAATGAGTAAATACGTGAATGTGCGGAAAAGTGTTTGAATCGTGGCCCCTCAAAACATAGATCCACCTGGAACCGTGGGTTGTACAGATGGGCACTAAATCCAATGTCACATGTCCTTATGAGAGACATACAGAGAAGAGAAGTCTGTGTGAAGAGGGAGACAGAGACTGGAGTATGGTGGCTGCAAGCCAAGGAACACCAGGAGCCACCAGAAGCTGGAAGGGACCAAGAAGGACTGTCCCACAGAGCCTTCAGAGGGAGCATCGTCCCACCAATACCTTGAGTTTGAACTCTTGGCCTC
>NC_048232.1:5541695-5557645 GCF_002007445.2 Ailuropoda melanoleuca | reverse complement strand
GGAGTCATTGGACAAATGAGTAAATACGTGAATGTGCGGAAAAGTGTTTGAATCGTGGCCCCTCAAAACATAGATCCACCTGGAACCGTGGGTTGTACAGATGGGCACTAAATCCAATGTCACATGTCCTTATGAGAGACATACAGAGAAGTATGTGTGAAGAGGGAGACAGAGACTGGAGTATGGTGGCTGCAACCCAAAGAACACCAGGAGCCACCAGAAGCTGGAAGGGACCAAGAAGGACTGTCCCACAGAGCCTTCAGAGGGAGCATCGTCCCACCAATACCTTGAGTTTGAACTCTTGGCCTCTAAGACTATGAGGAAATGGATTTCTGTTGTTTTTAGGTCATCAGCTTGTGGTAACTTATTCTAGCAACCACAGGAAATACACACCATCCAAAGAAACCAGTTCACCAGGAGAAGATTGCAGGGAGCTCTGTGTGTCCCTGCCCACCCCAGCCACCATACATGCAAACCGGGGCATCTCGTTCCTGCCAGACCCTCACACCACTTCTCCTATGACAGAATGTCCCACACCACTCAACTTTTTATCCATATGAATTCCCTGAAGTGGTTCCCACTCTTCCTTGCATTTTTCTCCTATTACCTCATTTCTCTTGCCCGCTTTTTCCCTCACCTGCCTTCCTTAGTAAGGAAGACTTTATTCAAGGGGGGCCATCACAATGGGTGCAGGGACTCCTGCAATGGAGCCTTGCAGGGGGAAAGAGAGATTGGACTAGACTCCAAGTACAGCATGGCAAAATGGGAGTTTATAGACAGTAGGTCAATGAATGAAGGAAGTAAGAGGGTGTAAGAGGGATTCTGATGAAACCAACCTAATAGGATTCTTGCTGAAGGCAGGACAGGTGATCAGACATTACCTGGGGATGGTGAAAAGTCAGGAACTCAATCAGATATCCAGAATGGGAGATCTGGTTAAACTGACTTGCCAGGATTTGTGCTAAAATTGGACAATGCAGACAAACACAGAAGCCCAAAACTTATGCCTCGTTGAAAAAGAATTCACGGGAGCCTGAACAGAGTTTGGTCAAGGAGTGACCAGCAAAGATCACAGTCTTAGCATTGTGAATGCTTTGGAATCACAATTAGTTTAGCTTTCCTCTTGGTGCCAGAACTGCTTCCATATAGTCCTAAAGGGCTGTTGTCCTCCCTGCTATGAACACACTTGTTGAAAAGAAATGCATTCCTTCGATCTCATTTGTACCCTGAGATGTGCTGGGTCTGTGAGGCCATGGGGTGTTGTAGAAAGATGGCAGGTGTGGGAGCCAGACAGACCTCAGTCCAAGTCCCAGCTCAGTCATGATAATCTTTACAGCACTGCATAAGTCACTGACTTTCCTGGATGGGATTTTCTCACCTATAAAATGGAGCTCGCTATCCACAGTGTATTAGGTCGTTATGAGAATAAGAGATGTTCTGGCACAGTGGGGGGACCCTAGTGGATGCTTCCTAAATGAGAGTTATTGTGATATTTTCAAGTTGATCATGAGCCTGCCAGAAGATTTCTCTATCTATCTATATGTACCTACCCACCTACCTATCTCTAGAGATAGAGAGATATCTACAGGCATACCTCAGAGATAATTGTGGGTTCGCTTCCAGACCACAGTAAAGCAAGTATCACAATAAATAAGGTGAGTCAAATGCAGTTTTTGGCTTCCCAGTGTAATGAGAGTTATATTTACACTATANCCAGAAGATTTCTCTATCTATCTATATGTACCTACCCACCTACCTATCTCTAGAGATAGAGAGATATCTACAGGCATACCTCAGAGATAATTGTGGGTTCGCTTCCAGACCACAGTAAAGCAAGTATCACAATAAATAAGGTGAGTCAAATGCAGTTTTTGGCTTCCCAGTGTAATGAGAGTTATATTTACATTATACTGTAATCCATTAAGTGTACCTTCATTTAAAAATATTTAAAAATGCTAATCATCATTTGAACTTTCAGTGAGACGTAACCTTTGCTGGTGGAGGGTCTGGCCTCGATGTTGACAGCTGCCGAAAGTTGGGGTGGGGGTGGTAATTTCTTAAACAAGACAACAATGAAATCTGCCACAACAACTGACTCTTCCTTTCACAAATGGTTCCCCTATAGCGTGTGGTGCTGTTCGATAGCATCTTACCCATAATGGAACTTATTTCAAAATCACGGTCAATGCTCTAAAACCTTGCTGCTGCTTTATTAACTAAGATCACATAATATTCTCAATCTTTTGTCATCATTTCAACAATCTTCATAGCATCTTCACCAGCAGTAGATCCCATCTCAAGGAACCACTTTCCATAAGAAGCAACTACTCATTCGTTCAAGTTTTATCATGAAATTGTAGTAATTCAGTTCCATCTTCAGGCTCCACTTCTAATTCTCCCTCTCTGGCTGTTTCCACCTCATCTTCAGTGACTTGCTCCACTGAAATCTTGAGCCCCTTAATGTTGTCCATGAGGGTTAGAATCAACTTCTTCTAAATTCCTGTGAGTGTTGATATTCAGACCACTTCCTAAGAATCATGAATGTTCTTAATGGCTTCTGGGATGCTGAATCCCCTGCAGAAGGTTTTCAATGTACTTTGCTCAGATCCATCAGAGGAATCACTGTCTATGGCAGCCATAGCCTTATGGGATGTATTCCTTAGAGAAGACTTGAAAGTCAAAATGACTCTTTGATCCATGGGCTGCAGAATGGATATTGTGATAGCAGGCATGAAAACAATATTAATTTCATTGCCTATCTCCATCAGTGCTCTTGGGTAACCAGGGACATTATCAATAAGTGGTCATATTTTGAAAGGCATCTTTTTTTCGGACCATTAGGTCTCAACAGTGGGCTTAAAATATTCGGTAAGCCATGTTGTAGCAGATGTGCTGTCGTCCAGGTCTCGTTATTATATTTACAGAGCACAAGTCAGAGCAGTTTTAGCATCATTCTTCAGGTTCCTGGGATTTTCGGAATGGTCAGTGAGCACTGGCCGCGACTTGAAGTCACCAGCTACACTGACCCCAAATTAAGAGAGTCAGCCTGTCCTTTGAAGCCAGGCATTGACTTGTCCGCTCTAGCTAGGAAAGTCCTAGATGGCATCCCCTTCCCATAGAAGGCTGTTTCATCTACACTGATGATCTGTTGTTTAGTGTAGCTCCCTTCATTATCTTAGCCAGAGCTTCTGGATAACTGGCTGCCTCACCTTGCACCTTTATGTTATGGAGACGGCTTCTTTCCTTGAAGCTCGTGAACCAACCTCTGCTCACTCCAGGCATTTCTTCTGCAGCTTCTTCACCCTCTCAGGCTTCGTGGAGTTGAAGAGCATCGGGGTCTTGCTGTGGTTGAGGCTTCGGCTTACAGGAATGTTGTGGCTGGTTTGATCTTCTATCCAGACCCCTAAAATTTTCTCTATATCACCAACAAGTCTGTTTTGCTTTCGTATCACTCATGTATTCACGGAAGTAGCACTTTTAGTTTCCTTCAGGAATTTTCCTTTGCATGGGGCGCCCGGGTGGCTCAGTCATTAAGCGTCTGCCTTCGGCTCAGGGTGTGATCCCGGCGTTCTGGGATCGAGCCCCCACATCAGGCTCCTCCGCTGGGAGCCTGCTTCTTCCTCTCCTACTCCCCCTGCTGTGTTCCCTCTCTCGCTGGCTGTCTCTCTCTGTCAAATAAATAAATAAAATCTTAAAAAAAAAAAGAATTTTCCTTTGCACTCACAATTTGGCTCACTGATGCAACAGGCCCAGCTTTCAGCCTGTCTTGGCTTTCAACATGCCTTCCACACAAGTTTACTCATTATCTAGCTTTTGATTTAAATGAGAGACGTGTGACTTCATTTCACTTGAAAACTTAGAGGCCACTGTAGAGTTCTTAACTGGACTAAATTCAACATTATTGTGTCTCATGGGATAGGAAGACCAGAGGGGAGGGAGAGAGACATGCGGGAATGGCTGGTGGAGCAAGAAAACCTACACCAGCCATATTGATGAAGTTTGCCGTCTCGTATGGGTGCAGTTCGTTGCTATTGTTTCATCACAGATCACCGTAACAAATGATAGTGAAAATTTTGCAATATTGCAAGAATTACCAAAATGTGACACAGAGACACAAAGCGAGGAACGGCTGTTAGAAAATAGCACTGTGGATACAAGGCTGCCGCCAATCTTCAATCTGTTTTTTAAAAAAAAATGCATATCTGCGATACGCACTAAAGCAAAGCACAAACAAGATATGCTTGCCTGAAGATGGATAGACAGGAGGACAGAAAGACAGATATATCTATAACTTTAGATAGTTGTTTAGGTAGATTCGAGATGTAGCTAATGTGTCTTATAAATCAAACTGGTAACAAAAGAAATAACTATTGATTGTCTCCACTAAGGAGCGCAGAGCCAGCCCTGGTGACTTTATCTGAGAGGCTCTTGCCAGCCACCTTTGCCTTGAGAGTGTGAAGTGACTGGAAAAAAAGAGAGAATCTAGCAACTTTAGTTGAAGTGAGGGAAGTCTTTTTTAATTGCCTGTCTCCTGGTTATTGGGTGGTCTCCAAGCTCAGAATGGCTTGCGGGTGGCGCCCCCTCAGCTCGTCTCCCATCCGGGCCACCTGCAGAGGGATTTTTGATAACGTGGACCGTGGACCGCATCCGGTCTGCAATAATCCCGGCCCCGGCCAGGGTGAGGACCGATGCAAATTAACAAGAACGATGTACTGTATGTTGGCTAACTGAACATAGTAATTAAAAAAAAAAAACCAAAAAAAAAACAGCAGCAGCAGCAGCTGAATTCTCCCTGTTGAAATGAAGGGGAGAGACATCTCCCCCTCCTCTCCCTTTTCTTTCAGAACCTTTCTCTGTCCTTGTCAAATGTATATAAACTGTATAACAGCTAGGTAAGCTTTCCGCAGGTCTCACAATTCAGGAATGTTTACTCGCTGACTGACAGGGGAGCCATCCTTTTGAAATGCAAACATCGAGGGAGATAGCTCCCTTGTATCCCAGTGCCCTTGGGAGGGCAAGAGCCTAACGTTTTTGGGCACCTTGCTTCCATTTGCGAAATGACCTCCTGTCCTAAACATTAGGAGGGGTCCGTTCTTCCTCTGGGTAAAAGCACAGGTGGTCTCCCCACTTACCGTGAACTCTGTGCGGCAGAAGATGCTGTCACTTCCTCTTGTGTATCTTGAGAACGTGTATTTATGAGAGGCCGTGTCTGCTTCTCTGCATACGCGGCCTCAGTCTCTGCAATCGCTTAGCGGATTACCTGGGATGCACGTTACAGTCTGATTGAATGCCTGTTCCGTAGCAAAACTGTCTTCTCTCCCCACCAATCTTGTGGAGAGGTTTTCTGGATTGAGAGATTTGGGGTTTTACAACTATACTTCCCCATCACCAGCTTTTCCTAATTCTCAATACAAGGAGGGGATTCGGGAAGACACAAGGAGCATTTTTTTTCACCCCCTGCCTTGGTCAGTCCAGTTAACCCTAAAGAGAGCCTGGCCTGAAAACAATTCTAATATTCTACTTGAAGGCACACTCTTGTGCTTCCTCTTAAAACACTAATAAGAGATTAGAAAACCAGTCTGTTCTCAGACATTATTTTTGGCTCCCCAATCAGAAAATCATTCAACAAATACTTCATTGTGCACCTATGATGTACCTAGAAGTACTTGGCTTGTCTCCCAAAGACCTATTCCACCCACATGTGTGCTACCCCAAAATTTTTAACTGAAATTTGGTAACTGCGGTTGTCAGAGACATGATTTTTTTTATTGATGTTTATCGATGTTATCGATTTTTTTCTCCCAGAGACTAAAAACTTTTTTTTCTTAAATGGTGAAACCATTCCTTAAGCAATTCCCTGAAGCTATCTTCAGGGCTGGTCTTGCTGCTTCCTCGCAGAGAGACCCTTTGCTCTGAGTTGTGAGGAAGGCAGAAGAACTTCTGCTTTGTTCAAGGCAAGGTGGTGGATTAGTCTGTAGTCAGACTCCGCCGTTCTTTTCCCGGTGACGACCTCCACACTCTTGCAAAGACTGCACACATGGGGCTCGGCCTTCAGGGGACAGCAGGCACACCAACAGACTGGCAGAAGCATGTGGAGTAACAGAAGATCAAAGACAGAAAAGTCCATTACAGCCAGATTCCCAGGGCTGCAAATACTTGGATCTGGAGTTTGAATGTCATTCCGTGCGTGAGCCACTGAAATTATGCAACAAAGCACAATGAAATCCTCGCGGCATAAACACCAAAAGCACAAGTGAAAAAAAATTTTAATTAAAAAAAAAGAGTTCTCTGCCAACCTGGAAGTGAATTTTCTGAAGCGAAGACCCACTCAGAGTTTCCCCTACACGTAAGATCATATCACCTGAGTAGGAGGTCTGAGGTCTCAGCCCTCGTTCTTCCAGAAAGACAATGAGTGAACAACCACCCTGGCAGGTAAATGGCCCGGGGGGGTGGTGGGGGCTCCTCAGTAAACTGAGAAGCAGCAACAACACAGCAGAGGACAAAAAACCAAGGATGGCCACATAGAAAAGCAGAGTGGACCCACTTCAGCAGTGGGGGGGTGGAGGTGGGGGGGGATTAGGGGCACGAACTTCTGAGCAGTCAAAAATCCATGAGGAACTACTGACTCTCCCAAAACTTAGCTGTTCATAGCTACTGTTGATGATATAAACACTCGATTAACACTTGTTTGGTATATTATATGTATATGGTATATTATGTGCTGTATTCTTAGCATAAAGTAAGCTAGAAAAAAAAGTGTTACGAAATTCATGAAGAAGAGGGGCGCCTGGGTAGCGCAGTCGTTAAGCGTCTGCCTTCGGCTCAGGGCGTGATCTCGGCGTTCCGGGATCGAGCCCCACATCAGGCCTCTGCTATGAGCCTGCTTCTTCCTCTCCCACTCCCCCTGCTTGTGTTCCCTCTCTTGCTGGCTGCCTCTATCTCTGTCAAATAAATAAATAAAATCTTTAAAAAAAGAAAAAAGAAAAAAAGAAAATCACGAAGAAGAGAAAATACATTTACAGTACAGTATTTATTGAAAATAAATAAATACATCCGCATATCTGTGGGCCCGTGCTGTTCAAGCCCCTGTTGTTCAAGGGTCAGCTGCGGTGGTGTGTTTTCCTGGGGCCCCTCTGTTCCTCCTCCTGGCAGCGCTCAGCAGCGAGGCATCCCCTGGGCACAGCGTCTCCCGGAGGAGGAAAAGGAGAGCAAGAGACTCCAAAAGCCTGCACGCCAAGGACCCCGGCAGCCCTTCCACTCCAGCAGACACCCCTGCTAAGGGGCTCATCCCCAAACTATAGAAGGAACCCATACTACTCAATAGAAAAATAAATATTTTTAATGGTCCAAGGACATATATAGACATTTCTCAAAAGAAGACATACGGATGGCCGAAAGGTAGAAGAAAAGGTGCTCAACATCACTCATCGTCACGGAAACGCAAACGACAATAAGAAAGCACCTCGTGCCTGTCTCAGAATGGCTCGTATCAAAAAGGCAAGAAACAAGCGTAAGCGAGGAGGTGGAGAAGAGGGGACCCGCACGCACTGTTGGTGGGAATGCACACTGGTGCAGCCGCTGTGCAGAACAGTATGGAGGGTCCTCAGCAAACTATAAATAGAGCTACCTTACGATCCAGTAATTCCACTCCTGCATACATGTCCAAAGAAAATGAAATCAGTACCTCAGAGAGACCTGCACGCCTATGTTCACTGTAGCATTATTCACGTTGGCCTAGATACAGAAACGACCTAAATGCCCATTAATGGAGGAGTGCATGAGAAAGCACAGTGCGCCTATACGATGTATGTTATTCAGCCTTAAAAAAGAAAATTCTGCTATTTGCAACCACATGGGTGAATCTGGAGGACATTATACCAAGGGAAATAACCCAGAGAATACTATATGACCCCACTTACATATGGAATTTAAAACGCTCACACTCTTAGAAGCAGACAGTAGAATGAGGGCTGCCTGGGGCTGGGGCAAGAAGGAAATGGGAAGATTCTGGTCAAGGGATACAAAGCTGCAGTTATGCAAAATAAGTAAGTTCTGGAGTTCTAACCTAGAGCAACGTGACCATGGTTAACAGCGCTGTCTTGTGTACTTGAAATCTGCTAAGAGAGTAGATCTGAAGTGTTCTCACCACACACACACACACACACACACACACACACGCGTAAATATGTGAGGAAATACATACGTTAATTAGCTTGTGGTGAAAACTTCACAATGTATACGTATATCAAGGCATCAAGCTGTACACCTTACATATACGCAAGTTTTGTCAATTATACCTCAGTATCGCTGGGGAAATTTTCTTTTTAATTTTAAAAAAGAACCTCAGGGGCGCCTGGGTGGCACAGCGGTTAAGCGTCTGCCTTCGGCTCAGGGCGTGATCCCAGTGTTATGGGATCGAGCCCCACATCAGGCTCCTCCGCTGGGAGCCTGCTTCTTCCNCTCCCACTCCCCCTCTTGTGTTCCCTCTCTCGCTGGCTGTCTCTATCTCTGTCAAATAAATAAATAAGATCTTTTAAAAAAAATAAAATAAATGAAAAAATAAAAAAGAACCTCAAACTAAATACAATGAGGTAAATAATCTCTCTATATTAAACTAGCCTTCTATATGTTTTATCAGCTGCTTATTTCACGTGAGTGAGGTTCTATTTAATGAAGGAAGAAGCACGTGCATCTCCTAAGCCTTTTTTGCACCAGTAGGTCCCTGAGGCATCGATGCCAGAAAAGCTGATTCAGTTTTTACAGAAGGAAGATGCTAAGAGGACAAAAGCATCGACCAGTAAGATGGAATGACAGAGTAGCTGAGCCAGAATCAGCGTTCGAGCACTTGGCTCCCCCGTACCTTGGCTTCCCTGTGCCTGGGTGGAGGCCCTGGGGTTCTGGAAGACTGTTGACAAAGAACTTTCTGCTGTTCCTTGATGAGAAGGCCACAACACTGGATGCCTGCATGCAGAGAACGCAGAAACCTATCCCTGCCCCAGAAGAGGCCCCCACTTCGCTGCTAGGGGAAGAGGGAGAGCAAGCACCCATTCCTCCCATCACAACAAAGATATGTTGTGGCTGCATCCTGTTAATTCTGGCTGGGCTGACGAATCAGCCCAACAGGGCCCTCCAACAAGTTCTCATTGTTTTAATGTATTTGTTACACTGATGTCTAGAATGAATTTGAGACTAGTTTTATTTTTGGCCAAGGCAGTATTCTTGGCCTATTCAGAAGAAGTGAGCTTCCTTCTGATGCAGGCAAGTGATTAAGACCTCTAATCTCACGCTCACAAACTCATGGTCTCTGGGTCACAAGCCCACCATTTCTTTTAAAGGAAGCTCTATTTTTTCCAGACATCTTCACCTTGCATTACTGTAAATCTTACACACATTCCCTCCAGATGTGTGTGGGAACTCTGAGAATAAATCTGTGTCCATTTTGGTTTCTTTGTTCATTTCATGTCACAGCTTCTGTGACAAAAGCATATTTAAAACATTTATATATACTTATGCGGTCTATTTATAGCAGTGTGTGNCAAGCCCACCATTTCTTTTAAAGGAAGCTCTATTTTTTCCAGACATCTTCGCCTTGCATTACTGTAAATCTTACACACATTCCCTCCAGATGTGTGTGGGAACTCTGAGAATAAATCTGTGTCCATTTTGGTTTCTTTGTTCATTTCATGTCACAGCTTCTGTGACAAAAGCATATTTAAAACATTTATATATACTTATGCGGTCTATTTATAGCAGTGTGTGTTGGTCTGAAATGGGATGAAAGTGTTTTGCTAACGTAATACAGATTCTGATTTCCAGAGAACAAACTTGTAGCCTTCATCGCTGAGCTGCACCCTCTTCTCTGGATGGTCAATCATCTTCCCAGAAAGGGGGCATGGAGGCAGATGGCCACAGCCCCCGGAAATTATAAAGGACTCCACTACATTTTAGAACTGGAGACACTTAGCTATCCAAACCCCTCAGTTTGCATTTAAGGAAACAAAAGCTTCTGGAAGACAAGTGCTCCCCCGCAAAGTCACAGCTGGAGGATGACAGAGGGAGAAGGCCATTTCTAAGCTCCTCCTTCTGGGTCTTTATGACTCCATCCATTGCTTCCTCAATGATACAGAGCAAGATAAAGATTCCAAATTTTCCATACCAGAGCTTTGGCCTAGAAAAGGGGAGTTGGGTGAAGAAACAATACTTATTAAGCACCTTATGTATCAGGGAAGAGAGAAGATACACACAGAACCCCATGAGTCAGGTATTATAATTATATACCCATTTTACAGCTAATTAGTCAAGGCAGAATTTGGACCCAGGTCTAATTTCAAAGCTCCAACTTTTATCCTGACAACATGCTTTTTCCTAACTCTCTCCCTTTCCAAACTAAACTGTACATACTCTTCCCATGTGGGGCCATTCCCTCCATGTTACGCCACCAACCATTCCTTTATCGAACCTACATCCCACCTTGTAGGCACGGAAGAGCCACTGTCACCGGCCTCAGGGGACAATCTAGCAAGTCTCTCTCTCCGGCACCTTCTCTCATTTTTCATCACTTTTATCACTTACCAGTAACAAAAGCAGGGGTAGGCGGGCCCGTGTGTGTAACTGCCATGTTAGTCTCACTCCTCCCTCCGAGATGCTTTACCCATCGTCTGGACAAGTCAGTCTATTTACAGAGGATGCGGTAATGAGGAACTACGTAGAGCACTGTGCCCTTCCCTCCCTTCCAGGTCAGCGGAGAGCAGCACAAGCAATCCCTTCCAAGCAGAGCAAGTTACAAAATGGAGGTGATCTAGCATCATCTTAAAGACGTGGCTTCCCCACCCAGAGAGGATTGCAGCACCTATGCCCCGATGCTGGGGATCAGTATAAAATCATACTGATCATGAGAATTCTCTTCCCTGTAATTGTTTTCCTGAGCCGTGTCGCCAAGTTCCATAAAGGGGGTGTTCAAATCCTGTTCACCCCTCTGCTACAGACTTTGTCCCCCGCAAAATTCATATGTTGAAACCTAACCCCTAATGTGATGGTGTGAGGACAGTGTTAGGAGGTTGCCTTTGGCAGGTAATTGGGCCATGATGGTGGAGCCCTCATGAGTGGGATTAGTGTCCTTGTAAAAGAGACGCCAAAGGTTTCTTCTGCTCTTGGCACCATGTGAGCAGACAGCAAGAAGATGGCCATCTGCTACAAAAAGAGAGCCTTCACCAGAACCTGACCCTGCTGGCAGCCTGATCTCAGACTTCCAGTCTCCAGAACGGTGAAAAACACATTTCTGTTGTGTGCGAGCTACCCAGTCTGTGGTGTTTTGCGATAGCAGTCCAAACAGACCAAGACACTCTCCAAAGCTGAATGTCTGTGGCACTTTAGATAGCCTGGCCAATTAGTTTGCTCCTCAGGCTTCAGGGAGAGACATCCAGTGACCAAAGGCTGAGATGAGAGCCCTCTTATCACACAGATGACTGGTACTAGGGCTGGACAGGGTGCCTAAGCAAGGTTGCCCCAAGTGTGTGTCATTATCCATGAAGTGTGACCCTAGGGCTGCCTGAAAACCCTCCTTACAGTTCAAAACACTCCAACCAAAAATAAGATCCCACAGACTGATACGTGGTTAGAGTTGCTAAGAAATTGGAATGAGCCAGTCCGTCTTCTTCCATGACCAGAAACATCTGATCACCCAAGATCACTGAAAGGGAGGAAAAGGCACAAAAGAGGAGGCAGGGAGGAGGAAAACTACCTTTTTAGATGTTGCAATTTGCTGATCTTCAGAAGTACTAAATCTGTGAGTTTTGTGACATATTTTCACCCATAGCAGTGTGAGGGAGGAAGAGAGAGCAACTCTTTACAGAAACCGGAGGCACAACAGAATAGAAAGGACTAGCTATCCTTTGTCTTCATAGCCTTCTCATTTGGAATGTGTGGAGAAAACCCTTGCCAGCACTAGGTAACGGCAGAGCCCTAGGACAGAAGGGGGTGGGGGAGGGAAATGGAAATGCAGTCTTAGCAAACTGGTATGTCCAACAGCTGACCTCAAGGTTAGACTTCCATGGGAAGGTCATCGTGAGGCTCTAGGCAACATAATGATATCCACACGTTAGGACAATTCCTGCCATAGTACCCATAGGCTTCCCTTCCAACAGTGCCACAGGGAATAACAAGAAATTATTATCTGTTGATTAATGAAGTATAACATCATATGCCTTATCACCCTAAATGAGTGCTTGGCACCATTTCACTTATTCGTTCATTCATTCAGAAAGCCTGGAGCACATTCGGTCTTGAAGTTTAATTCCAGAGCATTCAATGAATACAGAACATAGGTCAAATATGCTAGACATGAGGGAATGAATCACCAAGGAAGACGCACAATTTGTACCTTTGTGGCATGTGCCGTAGTCAAACACACAATTTTCATCATGATAAATATAAAGTATGAAACACAGGGTATGTTGGGAGTGCATGAGCATGGGGTTGGGGGGGGGGAGTAAATTGAATAATGAGTCAAGGAGGGCCTTCCTGGTGAAGAGGCATTTAAAGTGACACGAATGGTGAGGTAGATTTGGGGAACAAAGGAACGTCCGGAAAATATGAAGTGAAGAGGAAGGGGGCAGTAGGCAGGCCTGCCAGCGTGTCACAGCCCAGGCGGCTAGACTTGATCCTGCAGAAAACAGGAGGTGAGCAGTAGGGAAGCCACATGATCAGATTTCAGGCTGGGGAAGAGTAACCTAGAAGAGGTTCTCAGAAGAAGGTGGCTGGGGGAGGGGGCAGGAGGCGCTTTCCAGGAGTCTGGTATTGTGCCATACCTAAATTCTTAGCCAAAATTATTTTGTTTTGCTATTATCTGTAGCTGAAAATTATGTAAATGAAGTCCATGATCCAAAGTCAAGCCATTACTCAAAACTTATTCAAAAACACATTTGCCTACTCTAATAAAGAAAGATCTCTAAGAATTGATGGGGAGGGCTTTGTAGGAGATAGTGGTAGGTGAAAAAAGAAAAGTGCAAGAATATACAGTTGACCCTTGAATAGTACCATGGTTGCGGCACCAACCACCCTCCCCTGCAGCTGAAAATAACTTTTACATGTAACTTTTGACTCCCCAAAAGCATTACAATAGGCTACTGTTGCCTGGAAGCCTTGCCACTGATATTAACCAGTTGATTAGCACATAATTTGCACGTTATATGTATTATATACTGTGTTCTTACAGTAAAGGAAGCTAAAGAAAAGAAAATGTCATTAAGAGAATGATAATGAAGGGGTGCCTGGGTGGCTCAGTCAGTTAAGCATCTGCCTTCAGCTCAGGTCATGATCCCAGGGTCCTGGAATGAGCCCCACATCGGGTTCCCTGCTGAGAGGGGAGTCTGCCTCTCCCTCTCCCTCTGCCTGCTGCTCCCCTTGCTTGTGTTCTCCTTCTCTCTCACTCTCTCTCTGTGTCAAATAAATAGATAAAATCTTGGAAAAAAAGAATGATAAGGAAAATACATTTACAGTGCGTACTGTAAAAAATCCGCACGTAAATGGACCAGTGCATTTCAAACCAATGTTGTTCAAGGGTCAACTGTATATAGTTTGCTGTATTTTTTTTAAAAAGGGGAAAAGCTAAACACATTGACTTATCATTGCAGGAAGAAGCACAGGAAGGATAAGCCAAAGGTAGTTACCTGCAAGGGTGTAAGTGACAGAAGAGATTTGGGAGAGAATGGCATTCTCTAAGAACACATATTACAGTTTTGACTTTAGAAAGTATACTGAAGATAATTTTTAAAATGTAAAAAAAAAGACATGCAAAACAAAATAACTACATGTTTATATCTATAATGTTATATGTCCTATATTAAGAAATATTTTTAAACAATTAGCAAATATTTAAGAAAATAAAAACCATGAGAGTTAAAAAAAAAGTATGCTGATATTCTACATATTCAAAAACAAAAATTAAATCAGAGTAGAGAAGAGTAGGAAGGGGGATAAAGATCTATAACTGATGGCAAACTAAAACAAATCAATCNTTTTTAAAAAAAGAAAAGTTGAGAAAGAGAGGAGAATACTATTCAAAATTATCAAAGCCATAAAAGACAAAGACTGGAAGTGTTCAGATTAAAGGAGGCTAAAGAATCCTGACAACTAAATGCAAAGCCTGCCCCTAGACTGCATCCTGTACTGCAGAGAAAATATACCATTATTGTGTCAATGGGTAAAATTGAAATATGGAAGGTATACTAGCTAAAATATCATATCACTGTAAATTTATGAAGCTTATCACTGAACTATAATTTTGAAAGAGGTTATCTTCATTCTTAGGAAATAAACACTGAGTGTTTAGGCATAAAGAGCCATAATGTATGTCTCTTACTTTCAAATGGCTTGTAAAAAATACTGAGAGAACAAATGATAAAGCAAATGGGGCAAAATGTTAAAAATTGGTGATACCAATGATGGGTGTTTGGGTATTCTTTGTATTATTTTTGTTTTTGCAGTATTTGCAAATTTGAAATTACTTCCATAAAAAATCATTGAATCATAGACAGACCATGAGTAATAGTTGCAACGAGTCCTTTTTATTTTGCCCCAACGCTGCCTTGACATGGTGTGGCCATGGTATAGTGGATAGAACACTAGACTTAATGTCAGAAAACATGGTTTTGAGTGACTTTGGAAAGGCCATTTAAGGTCTTCATGACATGGTTTGCACATTTGCAATATGCAGAGAATAAGACACTACAGAAGCAAGGACTTTAGAACTAAAGACATTAGATAAAGATACTGCATAAACTCTACAATGTCCTACAAATCTCAGGGAAGGTCACCACAACCCATCCACCCTGGAGTTCAAGGTGGAAACCTTGGGGTCCTCCTGCATGCCACCTTCTTTCCCCCATATACATCAGACCCCAGGTCTTGTCTTGTCTGCCTCTCCCCTCCACCTCCACTGTCTAATCTTAGTTCCAACTCTCATTTCCTCCTGCCTGGACTAAGCCAGACTGCCCTAAGGGTCTCCCAGCCACAGTGCTGACCCCTGTAATGCATCTTCAGAGCACCCAAGATCATTCCAACAGGTTAATATGATTGTGTCATTCCTATTTCTCCTTCTTAGGTACCTTTAAAGCAATGGTTCTGACCTTTTGTGAATGCAATTTGTCACACGATGTCAAAGGGGGTGTGGACTCCCTGAAGTCTCCCTGCTGAGCCTAAATTAATAACCTTGGGTGTTATAGTTCCTTATTTTCTTTCACATCTGGGTCCTGCCTCCCTCTCCATCCCTTTTTCCACACACACCCCTCTACCTACTTCCTAATTTCAGCCACTTGCCATCCATGGAATCCTGCTCTTGCTCACTTCTTGGCTTCAAACATGCAGTTAAACAAGCCTAGAATCGTGTTGCCACTTCTTGGCTTGACCAATCCTAACCATCTCGCAATTCTCAATCCAAAATTGCCTTGTCTGAGAAACATTTCCTGACTCTATCTGGCCAAATTAGAGGCCTTCCACTTAAGGCTTCCATAGCACCCTTTGCACACCTCTCCCCTGGCCCTTCTTATACTGGACTGTCTCTGTCACCAGACTGAACTCCTTGAGGACAGGGACAGTGAGGATACCTTCAGCCCCTGGAAACGTCCAGGACATCACAGGTGCTCAATAAATATGTAGCGAATGCACATATGAAATACTAAGTAGAAGCACCATTATAAAGACCTCACTCCTCTTCCTTATCTCCAAAAAGGCCAACTCTCAATAATCAATCACCATGTAAAGACAGGAAAACAATATAACTAAAATGCTGATACGATCCCCAAATTCCCTCTTAGCCATTTGATTCAATCTCTTTGCCCATCAAGCATTTTTCTAGAACATGGGGCAAATATCATCAATACTGAGACCCCTGATCCTCTTCACATACTCTAACAAAGATGATCCCTAAAAAATTTAAAAAAAATACACACACA
>NC_048232.1:5506737-5535886 GCF_002007445.2 Ailuropoda melanoleuca | reverse complement strand
AAAAAAAAAGACATGCAAAACAAAATAACTACATGTTTATATCTATATAGTTATATGTCCTATATTAAGAAATATTTTTAAACAATTAGCAAATATTTAAGAAAATAAAAACCATGAGAGTTAAAAAAAAAGTATGCTGATATTCTACATATTCAAAAACAAAAATTAAATCAGAGTAGAGAAGAGTAGGAAGGGGGATAAAGATCTATAACTGATGGCAAACTAAAACAAATCAATCCAATTGTATTTCAAACCTCATTGAAGAAGGAGGAAAGAAAGGTAGTAAGGAGAAAAAAAAAAGGAAGAGAAAGAAAGAAAACTAATCCAAGGAACTCATGAGCACAGTATTTTAACAAATACACTGAGTCCAGGAAGAATGGATTGAAGAATTGCAAATGAGTCCGCAACTCCTTTTCAGTATTTTGTTTTAACTACGCTAGTATCAGCAAAGCAATTCTGACAGTGCTTTACATGTAATACAGGGTTGAACAAATGGTTGAATGTGTTGACACTGGAAGCCAAAGTTCTCACTGTGGAAGAAGGGACATGCAGAGATGGAAGGGGGAAAGATGAGAAAGAACCTAGCTGGTAAACTGGAATTGAAGGAATCAGTATGGGCTCATGATTTCTAACATATATACATGTTGGGGTGTAAGCTTGTTTCTGTGCTGATATATATGTGTGCATATGTGTGTATATATGTGCGTATACACGAGTATGTATGTCTCATATGCAAATACTCTCAGCTCTTTCTGCTGAAAAGGCCAAGGATTAAGGACATCCAGGGGCAATGAGCACCTGGGTCTTAGTCTCCAATACCATTCCTCATTAAAGGAACCAGAGTTCCTTAGAGAAATGGCTGATTAAAGGGTTGGCGTGATGTAAGCCAGGACATCTTGTCATACCATGAAGTAATGAAGTGCTCAAAAGAAATGATGAGAGTGTGTCACAGGGCTCCAGATGGAAGGGGCTCCCACTGATCACATTAGGGACAGTTTGGGCATCAAAATAATTCAGTATGGCAATGAATTACACATCACTGAAAATGAGGAATGTGTTAGTCCATAAAACCAATAACAAATAGATAAATAAGTGGAGAAGTAGAAGGCTGAGGGCTGACTGGTAAGTATGGGGACAGTACCAGAATTGGAAAGCAGTCATTTGGAGCAGGCAAGAACCATCTATGGATGCTAAATCCAGGCGGGAAGTGCGGGGAGGAGCAGAATATTTGCGCTGTCATAAAGTGCCTTTCCACAAATGGCTTCTTAGTTGCAAGGAAAGGAGAAAAAAAACCAACCAGTGATTAGATGGTATACAAATTGGACAGTCCCTTGACCGGTAACCAAAGGTGACATCACCAGTGAGGGACAGGCGACTATCACGACCTTCCAGACCATCTACGCTAAGAGGGACACATCACCTCTGTGGTATTCCAGCCATGAATGCCTAACCTCAATATAATCCTTAGGAGTAAACATCAGATGAGTACAAGATGTAAAACGTTCTATTTTTTTAAAAAAAGAAAAGTTGAGAAAGAGAGGAGAATACTATTCAAAATTATCAAAGCCATAAAAGACAAAGACTGNTTTAGGCATAAAGAGCCATAATGTATGTCTCTTACTTTCAAATGGCTTGTAAAAAATACTGAGAGAACAAATGATAAAGCAAATGGGGCAAAATGTTAAAAATTGGTGATACCAATGATGGGTGTTTGGGTATTCTTTGTATTATTTTTGTTTTTGCAGTATTTGCAAATTTGAAATTACTTCCATAAAAAATCATTGAATCATAGACAGACCATGAGTAATAGTTGCAACGAGTCCTTTTTATTTTGCCCCAACGCTGCCTTGACATGGTGTGGCCATGGTATAGTGGATAGAACACTAGACTTAATGTCAGAAAACATGGTTTTGAGTGACTTTGGAAAGGCCATTTAAGGTCTTCATGACATGGTTTGCACATTTGCAATATGCAGAGAATAAGACACTACAGAAGCAAGGACTTTAGAACTAAAGACATTAGATAAAGATACTGCATAAACTCTACAATGTCCTACAAATCTCAGGGAAGGTCACCACAACCCATCCACCCTGGAGTTCAAGGTGGAAACCTTGGGGTCCTCCTGCATGCCACCTTCTTTCCCCCATATACATCAGACCCCAGGTCTTGTCTTGTCTGCCTCTCCCCTCCACCTCCACTGTCTAATCTTAGTTCCAACTCTCATTTCCTCCTGCCTGGACTAAGCCAGACTGCCCTAAGGGTCTCCCAGCCACAGTGCTGACCCCTGTAATGCATCTTCAGAGCACCCAAGATCATTCCAACAGGTTAATATGATTGTGTCATTCCTATTTCTCCTTCTTAGGTACCTTTAAAGCAATGGTTCTGACCTTTTGTGAATGCAATTTGTCACACGATGTCAAAGGGGGTGTGGACTCCCTGAAGTCTCCCTGCTGAGCCTAAATTAATAACCTTGGGTGTTATAGTTCCTTATTTTCTTTCACATCTGGGTCCTGCCTCCCTCTCCATCCCTTTTTCCACACACACCCCTCTACCTACTTCCTAATTTCAGCCACTTGCCATCCATGGAATCCTGCTCTTGCTCACTTCTTGGCTTCAAACATGCCAGTTAAACAAGCCTAGAATCGTGTTGCCACTTCTTGGCTTGACCAATCCTAACCATCTCGCAATTCTCAATCCAAAATTGCCTTGTCTGAGAAACATTTCCTGACTCTATCTGGCCAAATTAGAGGCCTTCCACTTAAGGCTTCCATAGCACCCTTTGCACACCTCTCCCCTGGCCCTTCTTATACTGGACTGTCTCTGTCACCAGACTGAACTCCTTGAGGACAGGGACAGTGAGGATACCTTCAGCCCCTGGAAACGTCCAGGACATCACAGGTGCTCAATAAATATGTAGCGAATGCACATATGAAATACTAAGTAGAAGCACCATTATAAAGACCTCACTCCTCTTCCTTATCTCCAAAAAGGCCAACTCTCAATAATCAATCACCATGTAAAGACAGGAAAACAATATAACTAAAATGCTGATACGATCCCCAAATTCCCTCTTAGCCATTTGATTCAATCTCTTTGCCCATCAAGCATTTTTCTAGAACATGGGGCAAATATCATCAATACTGAGACCCCTGATCCTCTTCACATACTCTAACAAAGATGATCCCTAAAAAATTTAAAAAAAATACACACACATAAATTCAGAAGGATAACCATTTGCTAGCTTAAGACCCACTGACTATATTAAAAATATCAAGATAGGTCTACCCAAGTCAGAATCTTCACTCTGAAATTCCATATAAGATACTTAAAATGTCAATAGACTGCAAACCCAAAGACACGTTCACTCATGGGAGGAATTAGCTTTTGTGAAGGAAATACAGCAGTCTGTTCGTTATTCACCCCTAGTAAAGATGAACTTAATGGAAATAGTGAAGTGGCCAAAGAGTAGGAAACCTAAGGAAACTTGAAAGAAGAGACAATAATTTACCTAAATCTATTAAAAATTAGAGGTAGAAAGTACACTAGGTTTAAATGTTTTTTTAATGTAATGGAAAGCACCAGAAGATTAGAAATAGGCTGTTTTACTTACAAACAATTAGAAACGAAAAATAGAATAAAGTTTAAGAAAACAATTACAAAAGAGGAATAGTAAAAGGGAAAAATAAATTCAAGCATGCCACTAATTATAATAAATGCCAACGAGTTAAATCTTTCTAATAAAAGATAAAGAGTTTCAGGTTGATAAAGGAAAAAAAAAGTCTGTCCAATTCTTCTTAAGAGGGGTAGACCCATAACAGATAACAAGAAATTTTGAAGGAAAAAAAGGATAAGAAAAGACATACCAGTCAAATGTAAAAGAAAAGAAAGGTAAAGGAAGTAAGGAAAAAAGGAACAGTGGGAAGAAAAGAACAACTCAGATATAGTAATAGTGATGCCACACAAAACAGAGTTGAAACAAATACATTCAAATACATGAAGAAAAACATGAAAATACGTGCAAAAATAAGGATTTAAAAAGAGAATAAGAAACAAAACTGGTAGAATAAAGAAAGAAAAATTCATTGTCACAATGGGAAGCATTAAAATACCCATGTCTTAGTAAACAAGGAAAAGGAAGGACAGAGAATATTTCAACAACAGAGTTAAGAAGCTTGACTTAATATATAAAAAAAGAACTTGAAAGTCAATAAATATTGAATATACACTCTTTCCAAGGAAAAATATACCATACTTCACAGAGTTAGTATGAGAATTAAATGAGTTAACATATGGAAAATACTAAGCATGGGGCCCATTGTAAATACTCAATAGGTATATGCTATTGTTATTCGTAAAATCTGCCAATGAAAATGTCAACAAATTCTACAAAGCAAAAGTGATAGGGTGTAGCCACTGACTACAATTAGAAAGTACCAGTAGGAAGATATCAACAATTTTCTATCTACATGGGGTTTTTAAAACAGACCTCTAGATTAAAGAGAAAATCAAAATGAAATTTTAAAAATTATTTAGAAATGAATGACAATAAGAATATATAGGTAAGTATCTATGGGATGTGCCATAAAAGTACACAAAGAAAAGTGTGTAACTTAAGTTCATATATTATAAAACAGGGAAGATAAATAAATGAAACTTGGGGTTTAATTTTAAAAAAAACAGCAAAAAAAAAAAAGTCCTTATCTGCTAGAAATACAAACTAAAGTATTCAAGTGAAAAATATGACATCTGAGATTTGCTTTAAAATATTCCAGAAAGAAAAAGTTTAAATGTAGAGGAAAGAAGATGAAACACATCCAACAGAAACTTGATGTCTGTTGAAACTAGGTGAGTGATGTCCAGGGATTGGTTTTTGGTTTTTTGGTTTTTGTTTTTTTTGTTTTTTTGTTTGTTTGTTTGTTTTTTCGTTTTTGTTTTGTTTTGTTTTTTTGTAGCATCGTCTCCACTTCCATGTATGTGAAAATTTCCACATTAAAAGTATTTTAGTTTCAGGTGTAAAAAAAAAAAAAGTACTTAAAAATGAACTATCTAAGAAGAAATCATAAAAATAATAGCAAAGAAAATTTAAAAATTGAAAAAGAGAAAAAAACAGAAATTAAGAAAAATTATGTAGTATACTTCATGATTAAATTCCAATTTTTATTTCTTAAGTAAACAACTATTTGACTACTTGTTAATAATTGAGATGTCATTGATTATAATTACAAAAACAAAAGGAAATTATAGATATTAAAGTTATAAAAATATGTATAATGACATCTCTATAAATTTGGAAATCTAAACAAAATGGATCATTTCCTAGAAAAAAACCATAAATCATTAAAATTGGCTTCAAGAAATAGGTTTTTTTTTTTTAAATCTAATAATCTTGGCCAGGTGGGATTTATTTATGCAAGGATGGTTCAACATATAAAACTCAATTAATGTGATACACCATATTAACAGAATGAAGGGGGGAAAACACATAATCATCTCAACAATATAGGACAATCATTTGACAAAATTCAATACCCTTTCAGGATGAAAAAAAAAATACTAGACAAACTAGAAATAGAACAAACTAGAAATAGAAGAAAACTGTCTCAAGGTATAAAAGCCATATATGAAAATCCTAAGGCTAATATCATATTCAATAGGGAAAGACTGAAAGCTTTTCCTCTAAGATCAGGAATAAGACAAGGATGCTTCCTTTTCCCACTTCTATTCAACACAGTACTAGAAATCCTAGCCAGAGCAATCAGGCGAGAAAAGAAATAAAAAGCATCAAAATTGGAAATGAAGAAGTAAAATTATCTCTGTTTGCAGAAAACATGATCTTATATGTAGAACCGCCCATACACACACACAAACTATTATAATAATAAATAAGCAAAATTTCAGGATACACAATCTACACACAAAAAACCACCGTATTTCTGTATATTGACTATAAACAATCTAAAACAGAAATTAAGAAAACAATTCTACTTACAGCAGCATCAAAGAGAATAGAACACTTAAGTATAAACTTAACTAATGAGATAAAACGTAGGTGCACTGAAAACTACAACATATTGCTGAAAGAAAACAAAGACATAAATAAATTAAATGTCTCATGTTTATGAATTGGAAGGCCTAATAGTGTTAAGACGTCAACATTCCCAAAATTATCTACAGATTTATTGCAAACCCTATTAGAATCCCAAGAACAGTTTTTGCAGAAACAGAAAAAAATTCATCTAAGATAGATATGGAATATCAAGGGACCTTGAATAGCCAAAAGAAAATCATGAATAAGAACAAAATTGAACATCTTACATACTTCATGGTTGCAAAACTTATTTAGAAGCTACAGTAATCAAAACAGTGTGGTATCACCTAAACAGATATATAAACCAAAGGAATAGACGAGAGAGCCCTGAAATAAACCCTCACATCTATGGCTACGTAGTTTTTTCAACAAAGATGCTAACACTATTCCATGGAGAAAGGACAGTCAATTCAAAAAATGACATTGGGAAACCTGGATATTCACATGCAGAAGGATAAAGTTAGACCCTTATCTTACACCACATACAAAAATTAAAATGGATCAAAGACCTAAACGTAAGACGTAAAACAATAAAATTCTTAGGAGAAAACTAACATAGGGAGAAATCTTCATCACATTAAATTTGACAGTGATACCTTGGATATGACACCAATGGAATAGGTAACAAAAGTAAAAATAGATAAATTGGATTAAATCAAGATTAATAACTTCTGTGCATCAAAATACACAATCAACAGAGTGAAAAGGCAACTTACATAATGGGAGAAAATATCTATAAATCACATATCCCATAAGGGATTAATAGACAGAATAATAAAAAACTCCCAACTCAATAGCAACAACAAAAAACAAGTAACCTGATTTAAAATAGGCAAAGGACTTGAATAGATATTTCTCCAAAGTATATACACAAATGGCTGGCAAGTACATGAAAAGAGGGTCAGCATAATTGATCATTAGGGAAATACAAATCCAAACTACAATGAAGAGGAAGGTTCAAGGTGGCAGAAAGAAAAGAAAATTAAAAGAAATGAGGGTGTTTTAAAAAAAAATATATATATATATTATTTATTTATTTATTTATTTATTTATTTATTTGTCAGAGAGAGAGAGAGAGCACAAGCAGGGGGGCTGGCAGGCAGAGGGAGAATCAGGCTCCCCACAGAACAAGGAGCCCGGCATGGGATTCGATCCTAGGACTCTGGGATCATGACCTAAGCTGAAGGCAGATGCTTAACCTACTGAGCCACCCAGGCATGCCAAAATGAGGGTTGTTTAAGGGACCTCTGAGACATGAAGTATCCTAATATCCATATTATAAGTACCCCCAGAAAGAACAGTGACAAAAAAAGAGGCAGAAAACTTACTTGAAGACTAACAGCTGAAAACTTTCCTAATCTGAAGAAGGAAACAGACATCCAGGTCCAGGAAGCAAGAGTCCCAAACAAGATGAAGCCAAAGAGATATACGCCAAGATGCATCAGAATAGAAGTGTCAAAAAATAAAGATAAAGAGAGAATCATAAAAACAGCAAGGGAGGGGTGCCTGGGTGGCTCAGTCATTAAGCATCTGCCTTCAGCTCAGGGCTTGATCCCGGCGTTCTGGGATCGAGCCCCACATCAGGCTCCTCCACTGGGAGCCTGCTTCTTCCTCTCCCACTCCCCCTGCTTGTGTTCCCTCTCTCTCTGGCTGTGTCTCTCTCTCTGTCAAATAAATAAATAAATAAAATCTTAAAAAAAAAAAAACAGCAAGGGAAAGCAATTAATTATGCAGAGGGAAACCCCCATAAAATTGTCAGCTAATTTTTCCACAAAAATTAAGCAGACCAGAAGCGAGTGGTAAGACATACTCAAAGTACTGAAAAGAAAAAACGTACAACCAGAAACACTCTATACAGCAAGGTTATTGTTCAGAATTGCAGGGGAGATATATTCCAAACAAGCAAAAGCTAAAGGAATTTATTATCTATAAACAGGCTTTACAAGAAATAATAAGGGACTTCTTTAAGCAGAAAAAGTCATAACTAGAAATACAAAAGCAAACAAATGAAAGAAAGAATCTTACTGGTAAAGGCAAACATATAAAAAGGGCAGTGAATCAACCACTTATAAAGCTAGTCTGAGAATTAAAAGACAAAAGTAGTAAAGTCAATTACATCTACAATTACTTCAGAAATAAACTAAGTAAAAAGATACAAAATATGACATCAAAAATATAAAACACGGTAAAGGGGGTAAAAATGTAGTGCTCCCAGAAATGCATTCAAACGTAAATGATCACCAACTTAAAATAGCCTCTCTCTCTCTCTATATATATATATTAGTTGTTATATATGAACCTCATGGTAACCACAAACCAAAAACCTATGACAGGGGCGCCTGGGTGGCTCAGTCTGTTAAGCATCTGCCTTCGGCTCAGGTCATGATCTCAGGGTCCTGGGATCAAGCTTCACGTTGGTCTCCCTGCTCAGTAGGGAGTCTACTTCTCCCTCTGCCCCTCCTCGTGCTTGTGTTCTCTCTGTCTGTCTCTTCCCCTCCCCCCTCTCTCTCAAATAAACAAAATCTTAAAAAAAAAAAAAAACTACGATAGAGGCACAAAAAATAAAGAGAAAGGAAGGCTAACAACATTAAAGAAAGTCAGTCACAAAGGAAGAGCAAGAGAAAAACAAAGAAGAACTATGAAAGCAACCCGAAAACAATTAGCAAAGTGGCAATAAATAAAAACCTGTTAGTAATTACTTAAAATGTAAATGGACTAAAGCTCCAATCAAAAGGGATGGCCAAGTGAATACAAAAACAAACTTATCTGTATGCTGCTTACAAGAGACTTACTTCATATCTAAAAACACACACAGCCTGAAAGTAAAGGGATGGAACAAGATATTCCATTTGGGTGAAATGAAAAGAAAGTGGGGGGTAATGATACACCAGAAAAAAACAGACTTAAAAAAAAAAAAAGCTGTAACAAGAGACAAAGAAGGCCATTGGATAATGACAAAGGGATCAATCCGACAAGAAAACCTATTCAGCTCCAGCCATTCCAGTAGGGCAGCCCTGGTACAGAGTGCCCCCGGACCACCAGACCATACCTGCTACAGATCCAGCTAGCTTGCCAAAGCCACCAGGCATATGCAGTCTACAAGAGCACCTTCTCACACAAAGCCATACCTCTAAGACTAGGAAAGGTAGCTGTTCCACCTAATTAGTAAAAACATCACAGAAAGTCAAACAAAATAAGGACACAAAGGAAAATGTTCAAAGAATAAATCTCCAGGACAACAAAAAAAAAAACCCAAAAAACTAAATGAAATAGAGATAAGCAATGCACCTAAAAATCTTAAGTAATGGTCATAGAGATGCTCACCACACCTGAAATAAGAGTGAATAAACTCAG
This sequence comes from Ailuropoda melanoleuca, assembly GCF_002007445.2. Classification (NCBI taxonomy): domain Eukaryota; kingdom Metazoa; phylum Chordata; class Mammalia; order Carnivora; family Ursidae; genus Ailuropoda; species Ailuropoda melanoleuca. The sequence continues at coordinate 5,526,444 of NC_048232.1, read as the reverse complement.
AACTGCAAAAAAAGACTAAAAATATTTTAAAAAGTACCAGAGTTGGAAAATACAACCACTGAAGTGAAAAATACTCTAGAGGAAATCTACAACAGATTAGAGGATGCAGAACAATAGATGAGCCTTCTAGAAGACAGGGCAATAAAATGCACCCAGGTGGAACAGCAAAAAGAAAAAAGAATGTTAAAAACGAATACAGGTTTAGTGACCCCTGGGACAACATCAAGCATATTAGCATTCACATTATAGGGGTCCCAAAAGGAGAAGAGAAAGGGGCAAAAAACTTATTTGAAGAAATAATAGCTGAAAACTTCCCTAACCTGGGAAAGGAAAAGACATTCAGGTTGAATAAGTAATAAGAGCCCCAAATAAGATGAACCTAAGAAGTTCCACACCAAGACACATAAAAATTGACGTGTCAAATATTAAAGATAAAGAGAGAAACAAATATTAAAATAAAGAGAGAATCTTGCAAGAGAAAACCAACTAGTCACATAAAAGGGAAACCCCATGAAGCTATCAGATGATTTTTCGGTGGAAAGTCTGCAGGCCAGAAGGGAGTGTCAGGATATAGTCAAAGTATGAAAAGAAGAAACCTACAACAAAATACTCTACCCAGCAGGATTATCGACTGAGAATTTAAGGAAAGATAAAAGGTTTCCCAAACAAAAGTTAATGGAATGCATCACTACTGAACAGCCTTACAAGAAGAGTTAAAGGGAATTCTTTAAGTGGAAAAGAAACTGAAGTAAGAAAGAAGTAAGAAAGTTATAAAAGCAAAAAGTTCACTGATAAAAGCAAACATATAGTAAAGGTAGGTCAATCATTTATAAAAACTAGAATAAAGATTAAAAGATAAAGAGAGCAAAATCAATTATGTTAAAAATTAGTTAAGAAACTGGCAAAAATAAAAAATAAATCATACACATAAAACATGGAGGGGGGAGTAAAAATGCAGTGTTTCTAGAATGTGTTTGATCCTAAGCACACATCAATTTCACATAGACTGCTATATATTCAGCATGTTACATATGAACATCATGGCAACCGCAAGCCAAAAACCTATAAGAGACACACAAAAATAAAGAGAAAGGAATCCAAGCATAATATTAAAGAAAGTAATCTATCAAAGGGAAAGTGAACAAGAAAAGAAGAAAAGAACAGAGAACTACAGAAATAATCAGGAAACAACAAAATAGCGGTAAGTACATACTTATTGATAATTACTTTAAATGTGAATGGTCTAAATGCTCCAATCAAAAGAGGGGGACTGAATGCATAGAAAACAACATCCATCATATGCTGCCTACAAGAGACTCACTTTAGACCTAATGACATATATAGATGAACGTAAGAGAATGGAAAAAGATATTTTGTGCAAATGGAAAGAAACAAACAAAAAAGCTGAAATTGTAATACTTGTATCAGACAAAGTAGACTTTAAAACAGACTGTTAACAAGAGATAAAGAAGGGCATTATGTAATGATAAAGTGATCAATCAAATGAGAGGGTATAACCGTTAAAAATATCTATGCACCAAATGTAGGAGACCCTAACATATAAAGCAAATATTAACAGACATAAAGGGGGGAAATGAAAGCAATACAAGAGCAGGAGGGGAATTTAACACTCTCCTTACCTCAGTGGATAGATCATCCAGGCGGAAAATTAATAAGAAAACAGTGGCATTGAACAAAACATGAGACCAGACAAACTTAGATATATAGAGAACATATATATAAAGTACTATGTAAGAAAAAAAAAAGGAGAATACACATCCTTTCCAAGTACACATGGGGCATTCTCTAGGATAGATCACGTTAGGCCATAATACAAGGCTTCATTAATTTAAGAAGATGGAAATCATATCAGCATCTTGTCCAGATACAATGATATGACTAGAAATCAATTAAAGAAAAAGAACTGGAAAAACACAAACACTTACAAGCTAAAAATATGTTACTAAGTAACCATGGGTCTATAAGGAAATCAAAAAGGAAATAAAAAATACCTGGACACAAATAAAAATGAAAAGACAACAGTCTAAAATCTTCGGGATGCAGCAAAGGCAGTCCTGAGAGAGAAGGTTTTAGCAATACAGGCCTACCTCAAGAAACAAGAAAAACCTCAAATAAACATTGTAACCTTTTTAAAGGAAATCCTTTTAAAGGAAAAACAAAGGAATTTTTAAAAGAATGAAGCCCAGGAGCGCCTGGGCAGCGCAGTCATTAAGCATCTGCCTTCGGCTCAGGACGTGATCCAGGCATTCCAGGATCGAGTCCCACATCAGGCTCCTCTGCAGGAAGCCTGCTTCTTCCTCTCCCACTCCCCCTGCTTGTGTTTCCTCTCTCGCTGGCTGTCTCTCTGTCACATAAATAAATAAAATCTTTAAAAAAAAAAAAGAAGAAGAAGAAGAATGAAGCCCAAAGTTAGCAAAACTAACTTTGAAGGAAATAATAAATTCAAATAATAAATTTGAAGGAAATAATAAAGAGCAGAGCAAAAAAAAAGATAGAAACTTAAAAAAATAGAAATTATCAATGAAACCAAGGGCTGGTTCTTTGAAAACAAATGAAGTTGATAACCTTCAGCCAGAGTCATCAAGAAAAAGAGAGAAAGAACTCAAGTAAATAAAATCAGAAATAAGAAAGAAGTGAAATAATAACTGACACCACAGAAGCACAACAGATAAGAGACAACTATTCAAAATTATATTGGCATTAAATTGGACACCCTGGAAGAAAGAGATAAATTCCTAGAAACAGAAAATCATCCAAGACCACATCAGGAAGATATAAAAAATCTGAATAGACCAATTACTAGTAATAAATTTGAATCTGTAATCAAAAAATCACTACAAATAAAAGTACAGAACCAGACAGCTTCACAGGTGAATTCTACCAAACATTTTAAAAAAGAATTAATATCTATGTTTCTCAAACTATTCAAAAAAAAATAGAGAAGGAAGGAAAACTTCCAAATTCATTCTGTGAGGTCAGGATTACTGATACCAACACCAGATAAAGATACTACAAAAAAAGAAAGCTACCAGGCTAACGTCTCTGATGAACATAGGTGCAAAAAAATTTCAACAAAATATTAGCAAACCGAATTCAACAATACATTAAAAGCATCATTAACCACAATCAAGTGGGATTTGTTCCAGGGATGCAAGGACGATTCAATACCCACAAATCAATCAACATGATATACCACATTAACAAGAGGAAGGATAAAAACTACATGATAATCTCAACAGACGCAGACAAAGCATTTGATTAACTTCAACATTCATTCATGACAAAAATTCTCTACAAAGTGGGTCTACAGAAAACATACCTTAGCATAATAAAGACCATATATACAAAACCCACAGCTAACATCACATTCAATGTTGAAAAACTGAAAGCTTTTCCTCTAAGAACAAGAACAAGGCAAGGATTTCCACCCTCACGACTTTTATTCAAAATTGTACTGGAAGTCTTAGCCATGGCAATCAGAAAAAAGAAAGAGAGAGAGAGAGAGAAAGAAAGAGAGGGAGGGAGGGAAGAAGGAAGGAAGGAAGAGAGGGAGGGAGGGAGAGAGAGAGAAAGAAAAAAGAAAAGAAAGAAAGAAAGGAAAGAAAGAAAGGAAAGAAAAAAAGGAAAAAGAAAGAAAGAAAGAAAGAAAGAAAAGGAAAGGAAAGGAAAGAAAGAAGAAGGAAGGGAGGAAAGAAGGGAGGAAGGGAGCGAGGAAGGAAAGAAGGAAGGAAGGAAGGAAGGAAGGAAGGAAGGAAGGAAAGAGAAGGCATCCAAATTGTTAAGGAAGAAGTAAAACTGCCCCTATTTGCAGATGACATGTTATTATATAGAGAAAACCCTAAGACTCCATCAAAAAACTATTAGAACTAATAAATTATTTCAATAAAGTAGGATACAAAATTAACACACAGAAAACTTGTATTTCTATATGCTAATAATAAAAGGGCAAAAAGAGAAATTAATAAAACAATCCCATTTATAATTGCACCAAAAATAATAAAATACCTAGGAATAAATTTAGCCAAGGAAGTCAAAGACCTGAACTCTGCAACTTATATAAGACGCTGATGAAAGAAATTGAATACAACACAGAAAAATGGAAAGATATACTATGCCCATGGACTGGAAGAACTAATAGTGTTAAAATCTTCATACTACATAAAGCAACCTACAGATCAGATTCGAGCAATCCCTATCAAAATATTAATAGTATTTTTCACAGAACTAGAACAAAAATCCTAAAACTGGCATGAAACCACAAAAAAGTGACCAAAGCCATCTTGAGAAAGAGGAACAAAGCTGAAGGTATCACAATCCCAGATTTCAAGATGGACTACAAAGCTGCCGTATGGAACAACAGTATGGAACTGGCACAAAAACAGAAGCATAGATGAATCCAACAGCAGAAACATCCCAGAAACTTAAACCCACGCCCATTGGTTAATCTATGACAAGGGACGCAAAAATATACAATGGAGAAGGGTGGTCTCTTCAATAAATGGTATTGGGAAAGCTGGAAACAGCTATGTGCAAGAAAAAAAAGAAACCGGAGCAATTTCTTACACCATACACAAAAATAGACTCAAAATGGATTAAAGACCTATATGTGAGACTGGAAACCATAACACTTCTGAAAGAAAACATTGGTAATAATCTCTTGGACATTGGCCTTAGCAACATTTTTATGGATATATCTCCTCAGACAAGGGAAACAAAAATAAAAATAAATAATTGGGATTACATCAAATTAAAAAGCTTTTGCACAGCAAAGGAAACCATCAACAAAATGAAAGTACAGCCTAGTGAATGGGAGAAGATATTTGGAAATGAGACACCTAATAAAGGTTAAAATCCAAAATACACAAAGAACTCATATAACTCAACACCAAAAAAATAATAATAATTTGATTTAAAAATGGGCAGACATCTGAAAAGACATTTTCCAAAGAAGATACACAGAAAGCCAACAGATACATGAAAACACGCTTGATATCACAAATCATCAGGGAAATGCAAATCAAAACCTCCACCTCACACCAGTCAGAACGGCTAATACCAAAAACAAAAACAAAAACCAAAAAACCAAGAAATAACAAGTATTGGTGAGGATGTGGAGGAAAGGTAACCCTCATGCACCGTTAGTTAGAATGAAAATTCATGCAGTCACTATGGAAAGCAGTATGGAGGTTTGTCAAATAACTAAAACTGTCATATAACCCAGCAATTCCACTTCTGGATATTTATTTGAAGAAAACAGAAATACCAATTCAAAGAGATATATGCATGACTGTGTTTATTACAGCATTATTTACAATATCCAAGATATAGGAGCAGCCCAAGTGTCCACTGATATATGAACATCTTCTTTAAGATGTGTATGGTGACTAACATAATATAATAAAAAAATATATTAAAAAAAAGATGTGGTGTGTGTGTGTGTGTGTGTGTGTGTGTGTGTGTGTGAATACACACATACAGTGGAATATTAACCATAAAGAGGAATGAAATCTTGCCATCTTCAGCCTGGACCTAGAGGGTAGTACGCTAAGTGAAATAAGTCAGAGAAAGACAAATACCATTTGATTTCACTGATACGTGCAAGCTAAAAAAACAAAATAAATGAACAAACAAACAAACCTGGAAACAGACTCATAAATACGGAGAACATACTGGTGGTTGGAGAGAGGGGTTAGGAGGATGGGCAAAATAGGTGAAGGGGATTAAGAGGTAGAAATTTCCAGTTGTAAAATAAAGAAGTCATGGGGACAAAAAGTACAGCATAGGGAATACAGTCAATAATATTGTAATAACATTGTACGGTGGTGGGTGGTAACTATAATGCCTTAATTAGCACTATGTCATGTTAAATCACTATGCTGTACACCTAAAACTAAACTTCAATTTTGAAAATTGACAAATTGAGAAAGAGGCAAATCCACTAACACGGTATGAGATTTTGACATCCCTCACTGAGTGATCTACAGAGCAAACACGAAAATATCAATAAGGACACAGAAGATTTGAACATGACTAACCACAAGTAAAAAGTTGAAAAACTGAAAAATCAACAACTTTTTTTTTTTAGATTCAAAAGAAAAGTGTGGTCACAGGGCCCCAGAATTAGAGAGACAGACAGGAAAATACAGAGAATCGCAACTTAGTGGAGCAGAAAACCATGAGCAGAAATACTCAGCAAGAACCAGGGCAGGAGGCAGGAAAACCTGAACCATAAATAACAAATTTCTGGAGGCCCAGTGTGGACAACTGGAAGATTTGAAACACCAGGCAGACCCAGTCATTAGGAATGCTCCACACCTTTCATGAGTTTCATATCCTGGAGCTCTACCATGTTCTCACGGTGAATACTGGAGAAAATTCTCTCAGGCTTCCAGTAGGAATATGAAACATTCACCAAGACAGACCACATTCTTGCCCATAAAACACACATGAGCAAATTTAAAAGAACAGAAGTCATACAATGTCTTCTCTCAGACCACAATGGAATTAAAGTAGAAATCAATAAAAGCAAGATAGCTGGAAAATCCCCCCAAATACTTAGAGATTAAACAACACACTTCTTTTTTTAATATTTATTTATTTATTTTAAAGAGAGAGAGAGCATGATTGGGAGGGGCAGAGGGAGAGGGAGAATCTCAAGCAGACTCCATGCTGAGCACAGAGCCTGATGCGGGCTCAGTCTCAGGACACTGGGATCATGACCTGAGCCAGAACCAAGAATCAGATGCCCAACTGACTGCACCACCCAGGTGCCCCTAAATAACGTGTGGATCAAAGAAGAAATCGCAAGACAAATTTTAAATATTTTGAACTAAAAGAAAATAAAAACGAAACTTATAAAAATGTGGAGTGCAGCAAAAGCAGTATTTACAGCATATTCATAGCAATGAATGCATATACGGGAAAAGAAGGAGGATCCAAAATCAGTCATCTAAGCTTACACCTTAGATAACTGCAAAAAAAGGAGAGCAAATTAAATCCAAAGTAAATAGAAGAAAAGAAATAATAAAAATTAAAGCAGTAATCGAGGAAATTACAAATAGGACACCAATAAAGAAAATCAAGGAAGCCAAAAGCTAGTTCTATGAAAAGGTCAATAAAATTAATTACCCTCTAACCAGGCCAAGTAAGAAAAAAAAAAAAGGAACAAATTACAAATAGAAATAAAAGAAGGGATGTCACTAGAGATCCCGCAGACAAAAGAACAATAAAGGAAAACTGTGAACAACTCTACGCCCGTAAGTTTCAAAGATGAAACGGACCGATTCCTTGAAGGACACAATCTCCCAAGACTCACAACAGAAGTAGAAAATCTGAGTAGGCCTATATCTACAAAATAAGTTGAATCTATAATTAATCTACCATAATTCCAGGCTGGCTGGGTAGCTGAGTTGGTTGAGCATCTGAGTCTTGATTTTGGCTCAGGTCATGATCTCAGGGTCCTGAGTTCAAGCCCTGCAGAGAGTTCTGCGCTCAGCAGGGAGTCTGCTTGAGATTCTCTCACTCCCCCCTCCTCTGCCCCTCTCCCTGTTCATTCTCTGTCTCTTAGAAAAAATCGTTTAAAATAATAATTAATAACTTTCCAAAATGGGAAGCAGCAGGCCCAGATGAGTTCACAGGAGAATTTTAGAAAATATCTAAGGAAGGATTTATACCAACTGTCTGCTGTCTCTTTCAGAAAAATAGAAGCAGAGGGAATACTTCCTGATTCAATTTACGAACCCAGTATTACCCTAATACTAAAACCAGACAAAAACATTTCAAGAAAACGCCAGACCAAGATCTCTAATGGACACAGATGCAAAAACCCTCAAGAGCAGCTAATTGAATTCAACAATGTGCAAAAAAAAAAAAAAAAAATTATACACCATGACCAAGTGGGATTTATTCCAGGAGTACAGAACTTGTATTCACACAAAAACCTGCACAGGGATGTTTATTTCTTATAGTTCTATTCATAATGGCCAACACCTGGGAGCAACCAAGACGCCCTTCAGTAGGTGAAAGGATAAATCAGCTGTGGAGCCCCAAAGAGCATTACCCCGCACTACAAATGAAGGCTCTCTTGAGCCATGAAAAGGCACGAGGAACCTTAACTGCATATTACTAAGGGGAAGAAGGCTCATCTGAAAAGGATACTTGACTCCAACTCTAAGACATTCCTGGAAAAGGCACAACTATGAAGACAACGTAAAGATCAGCGCTTGCCAGATGTTTGGGTTGGGGCTGGGGGGCTGGATAAATCACCTGAAAAAGTGATTACAATGAAAGAACAATCAGGCAAAGTTAGCATCTCAAGCTTCGAATTAAACACAAGCATAAAGCTAAACCCATCTTGGAGCTGCTCTGTGTGCTTGCCTTTTTTCCCCCAATTCCGGCACCATGATGACCCTTAGGAAAAGTAACCTACAAATGCATGTGAAACCGAATTGTTCCAGACATAAAAAGCCTGTGGAGGAAAATAAACCATCGTAGCAGGCCAAAGGGCTAGGGAATTCATGTTACCTTAAGGCGATAGTAAAAGTGAATTGACAGTCTGACAGGTGTGCTGTGAAATTATCATGACTATCCTGAGGCTACTGTGGCATTTTAGAGAATTTTACGACATTCTGCTGACATGAACCCTGAGAACCTCATCTAACGAGATGAAAACAGGTGGCTATCTTCAGAAGCACTGATTCAGCGTTCGGGTCCTCGGTTCTGAAAATACTATTCATACCACAGCTCTCCAGTTATATAGAAAATCAATACTTCTCTTCCCTTTGCTCCAGATGAAAATGCTCACAGTTGTTTACCAAATGCTCCTGCTTGAAGGAGGAAGAGAATGGACAAGGGAAGCAAGGAGTGAAGGGAAAGGCCATGGGCAGAGGTTCGGAAATGTCCCGGTCATTTGTTCTGAAACACCTGTGCTTCTCACTCACTGTGAAACCTTGAACAAGTCATTTAATCTCCTGGGGCCTCAACATAAGGGGTCAGCGAAGATGCTATCTATGATCCCTTCTAGCTTGAACACTTTCTGGTTCTAATCTGAATCAAAATCCTGAGGTCTGCAAAGGTCGATGAGCAATACTTCCCACACACACAGAAACTCACTGTCTGCGCTTTGCAGACCTGAGGGAAGCCTCAGGCCCCGCTTTCCCTCAGCATGCCTCTCCCTCGGTCTGGGTCCCTACACACCCCATGCCCAGGCATCCAGGGTTCTCATGCTGCCCAGAGACCCCCCACCTAGACCCCCAGCAGGAGACATTTCTCCAAGCCACATTCAGATTTTTATCCACTCCACAGTACCCAAAACAATGTTTAACCCATAATTGGCTTTTGATAAATGTTGGCAGTATGAATTTGTTGGGATGACTGACAATGTTTATATTTGCTTCGTATTTTGGAGTATACAGACTGTTTACACATCTCATTCTATTCTTTTGGGAGCCCCCTGAAACTGCTTATAAACATACTTATCTAATAGATAAGGAAGCTGAGACTCAGGGACATAGAAAGTTGTCAACTGGGAATTTGAACCCAGATCCCTTAACATCAGATCCTGCTTTATTCCTGCATCTGTCCGTCAGTGTGATATCCCTGTAATTTACTGGGCACACTTTGAAACTGACCCGCCTGGTTCAGGTTCACACCTGGCCTTACCTGTTCCATTTCTAGGGAAATCAGCACAGGGAGACTGCTTCATGGAAGCCTGGCCCTCGCCACCTGCCACAGTGCTCTCCCACGTCGTACTCCTGCCTAGACTCAGTCTTGCCAACAAAAATGGGAACTCTTCCTTGGAGCCCAGTCGAAGGTATTGAAAAAAGGGAGATCAGCGTTTCTTTTGGGGAAGATACAGACTGCGAGTTTGACTCTTCTAATGGAACCTTTCCTGTACATGCAGACAAATAAAGAGGCATGAGTACTTCCTGTGTAGAGGACGCAAGCCATAGAGTTTTTCTCAGAGCCTGTTAGCAAGACCCCCTGGAGCAGCCGCTTTGCTCGGGTGTTTCCCACCAATGCCTACGTGTGCAGGAAGAAGTCAGACACCACCAGCCAGAGGAAAGATCTCTTTGCACATGTCCAAAATGTGCAGGTGGACTTCTCAGTGTTCAGAGCATCTGTCTTGAACAGATTCACCAAGGACCCCCGTGAGAAGAACCATCAGCTTTAATCACCTACCAGGCCCAGAAAAGGTGGGAATCCACTCACAACTGTCCAAATCAAGGAAGACTTCTCCTTCTGCCCCTCTTTCTTTATTTAACCTCTCCCGGCCTGGAAGAAGGCAGGAGGGCAGAAACCATAGTTGTCAAGCCAGAAAAGGACAAGACGATGCATGGAGAGATAAGAAAGCTTAATGAAGTTGCATGCCTCTTTCTTCCCACCCCAAGCGGCCAGCATGCGGCCCATTTGAACTAGAGGAGGGGAGAAGACCTACACTAAATAAATTGCGGATTTTGCCATGGCATCGCACATTTAAATCGCTGAAGTGAGGCTTGAGCTCAGGAGGACCAGAAGGGAGTGGGCAACATCTTCAATCACCTAAAAACAACCAGAAATGTCAGGGGACCTTTAAGATGTCAAAGGTTGAAGAATTAGCCTCACAGAGCAGGTTTGGATGGACAGTAGGCAAAACTAGTAAAGATTTTTTTTGTTTTATTTTGTTATGTTTTACCCTAAGAGTTCTGTTTATACACAAACATATATTACAGCCAAGACTATGCTGCTCTCGGCACCACAGCATTCATGAGAGATTTTGGATACAGAGGTCACCTGCCCTTTTGTCACCAATCCTACAACACTTGCAGGTGCTCAATACATTGAATGAATGAATGAATGGATGGATGGATGGGACTGTGGGTGAGCACCTATGATTATCTATGCGTGTTTGGGGCTAGTTGATGAGAAGGCCTGGTGGTAAGTGCTTTGTAAGAATTTTGGTATCAGATTCTCTCTTTTGGGGAATTTTAGGAAAGGCAGAAACCAGTTGACCAAGAGAGAAGGTGTCAAAACAGAAGCTGCCAGGCAGCAAAAGGGATGAACAGCAGAAGCCTCCGGGAGGTAGGGAGCAATCACTGAAGGTGATAGGGAGCGTAGTCTGTCACCGGGACGGGGAACCGCTAGAGTAATGACCAAGAACTAACCAATTCTGGGGGCACCTAGACTTGCTATGACACCCAGAGTTACTAAAGGGTCCACAAGGTCGCTGGAGGGCTTCATAGGTAACCCTTGCATCAATCCTGTGTTGGTTCTCCGACTCCCTGAGCTGACTCTGACTCAGGAACCCATCCTCACAAGTGTGGGGCTACCCTCCAATCCGAAGGCAAGCTAGAAAACCGAAGGGGTGCGTGCATTCCCTCAACGATACCCATCCCGTGTCTGTGTGAGTTAGCAAGAAGATGGAGTCCTGCCGGCCTTGTTTCTCTAGGTAGCCTCAGAAGCCCTGAGCCCAGAGAGCACTGAGTGTCTCTCTGATTAACTATTACAAAATACACCATACAGATATTAGTATCAGACTGGTTGACTCATTGTTCCCTACATACCTGATGTGTATTCCTGTCCCAGAACTTTGACTCATTTTCTCCTACCAGCCTGAAAGTTCCTTCCATATCTTGTAAACAACCCCAAAGCCAACTCCCTCCCCAAGGCTAAGCTGGGGCTCCAAGCTCCCGCATGAGGCCTGTGCTGACCATGTCAGTAGACACTGGCCAGGGGTTCTTCCCCCTCATTTTGTCTTTTAAAATGACAGTACGTGAAAGCAGGTCCAAACAACCACAGCCCAAAGATACTGGGGGATGGAGTAAGTGGTTTTTGTGCAGCTCGCAACTCACAGTCAGGGAAGCACTCGAAAGGTGGGAGCAACCCACGCCAGGGGGCTCCCTGTGGGAGGTGGAGTGATATCCTACCAGGGAGACAGGAAAGGAACCGATATTCTGTCTCCTGGTCCTCTACCTTCTGGATAACTTTGATTGCTGATTAACAGAATGCATCCAGTTCATTAATAAAATGGTTATTGTTATTGGGCCAGCCCCTAGATGGCAAATGGGGAGTAAGAAATTTCCTTATGGAAAAATCTTGCCAAGTATCAGGCACGGTGCTAGAGACTTAATGTATATTATTTCACTTCTTCCTCAAAATGACCCTGTAAGGACAGCATAATTGCCCCCATGTTATAAATAAGGACACTGAGATTTGGAAAGGTTAGGTATCTTGCCCAGAGTCTTCAAAAAAAAAAAAAAAGAAGAAGAAGAAGTTTGACGCCAATGCCTGTGCTTTCCATCACTGTAAGGGAATGCACCCCAGCATCACGGGTGAGCGAGTGGTTCTGCAGTCAGGCTGCCTGACTCATACCCCAGCTTCTCTACTATATCATGTGTGACCTTGGACAAATCACTGAAACACCACATGCCTCAGGTCCTTCCTTTTTAGAAAGTGGACAGTAACAATGGCAGCCTCATAGCAGCATTATGAGAAGTGAATGAGATAATGCGTACAAAGCACTTAGAAGACCTCCTACCGTATAATAAGCACCCATCAGCATTATTATTATACTAACAAAGCTCAACAAATAATTTAGAGATCTCTTTTACAGGAAAAATAATTCTATCTGATCACCAAGGGAGGGGATCAAGCTTTAATATGAGCAAGCAAGAAATAAATAAATACACACACACACACACACACACACACACACACACACACACTGCCTTATTCCTCTTACGCAGCTACAGAACCAAAGTAATGGTTTGCAAAAGTTGAAGACAAAACTATGAAAGTAACAACACTGCAATTAACAAGATTAATTTGATGGGCTGACGCCATTGGAAGCTGAAATGAAACCACCACTCCCAGTATAAGTGCGTCCCAACTACACAGTATAAACTCTTTTGACTTTGGTACGGTTAGATGACCGTGTGTGATGACTCAGTCCATCCACTGCCTTTCTCTACAGAAATATCAAAGAAGAATCAGCCGCATATCTGGATGTATTTAACCTTCATTTGTTGCAAATGCCGAAGTGCACCTCAGCTCTTTCCTTATAGCACATGACAAAGGAATGCCATTGTTGCCAACACAGTTCTGAACAAAATGTACCACAAGCCCTGGATTTCAACACTAGCTGAGAAAACTTCATGCAATGAAGTTGCTGCACGAAACGGTAGCCGATAGCAACACACGGCTATGGCTTGAAATGTGGCTTAGGCCAAGAAACTGAATTTAATTTTTTTTATTTTAATGACTTCATTTTTAAACAGTCACATGTGTCTAGTCACTTCCATACCAGAGCACAGCTCTGAAATCTCATGATGGAACTTGGTTATAAGGAACTTGGTATGATCCATAATTCACATAAATAAAAATCTGTGTGTGTAAACATATAAAAAACCAAAATAACACTCGTGTGTAGGTACACACAAATTTCAAATGTGTAGTGAGATCCTTCAGACAACTGATAATGGCCCAATTTGAGGAATACTGTACTGTGGACTACTGTGTTCTCTCTGGGAAGATTTATTCAGCTCCAACCTTGAATGCCAAGGTGTCTACTCCTTCGGAACAGACCTTGTACTGGGTTAAAAGTAGAGAGTCTAGGAACAACAGTAGCATATTCTGAAATTATCAGGCCATGTCAAGAATTTGGGTGTAACATTCTAAGAGGGACCTCAAAGAACTGAAGCTCATTGAGAGGGGGGTTCTCAGAAAGACAAAGGGAAACCAAATTAGGTCACCCCAGAAGAATCAAAGGAACTGGCTGGCTTGGAGAAGAGAAGGTAGAAGGAAGAGAGAAGCTATGGTTCCAGGACAAATACTTGAAGGACGTGGTTATGTGGAAGACAGACTACAATCGTTTCAGTTAGAAGTTAGAGAAAATAGAACCCTGGCAGGAGTGAAAATGGGATCAACTAACAGCCTGAATTCCCAGGCTGGTTAAACATTGCAACTTGGTCGCTTTGTTGTCGCGTAGCCCTAGAGGGCAGCCAGGTCAGACGACAGCAGGCAACAGCGGCTGCAAGAAGGCCCGCCCCGAGGGGAAATGAACCAAACACAGAGAAGAGAATATGGTGGGTTTCAATGCACTAAAAAGAGCCTTCATTTCTATCAGAGGTTTGAGGGTAAATTAGCGATAGATACACAGAAAACCAAATTCATTAATAAATGAAGTAGTTATTCATTCTAGATAAAATAAAAATGTATAATCACAATACGTTAAACAGATCCACTGAGAAGAAGAGTCACATGCCAATAATTATGGAAATTCAAAATTAATCAAGCTGAGAGTTATGACCTAATTGGGAGACTAGTGGACGAGTGGAGGGCAAGCACAGAAGGGACAGGTGAAATAGTGCCGGTCTGTATTACCAGGATGACAAAAGACGATCTCAGCATTTACAAACCATGGAAGAGCGATACGCAAATCTTGAGATATATTAAGGAAAAATAAATGTGCATTTACTACTTTGAACAGACACCTGGATGGAGGGAGAGAGAGGTGATGATAGATAAATAACAGATGGATAGATGATAAATAGATGATAGATAGATAGATAGATAATAGATAAGAGATAGAAAAGAGCTGTTGGATGGATAGATGCTAGATACATGTAAGATAAGATAAGATAAGATAAGATAAGAAAAGAAAAGAAAAGAAAAGAAAAGAAAAGAAAAGAAAAGAAAAGAGAAAAGAAAAGAACTTGGTCAGAAGCATTTAGAAGTTTTCAAGCATTAGATTCTAGTTATAATGGAATCAATCATCAAGTCCCCCTCTAACCTCCATGATTCTGTAAACAGCCATCAGCGTTTGGATTGAGAGGGGCACTGACAGCTCCTGAACTGAGTGCCAGGCGTGGGGAGAGGGCCAGAAAGAGTCCTTGAAAGGAATAGCAGACAGGTTCCCCCCCAACACACACCGCCCACCCTTACTGTGACAGCCCTCCAGGGCTGGGGAACGAGGGAAAGAGGACAAGAAGAAGGAACCAGGCTTAGCTTTGCTTCCTGTCTCTTTGGGGGAAGTCAGAGGAGGCCCAGACTGGCCTCTCACAGGAAGGATATGTGGGGATTGACACCAGAACATATTCTAACATTCCTATGGGGTATTAGTTCATCAGTGTCCTCTGGGAAGAGCCAGATATCAAGAAATGTTATCAGTCTAAAAATTGTTCATACTCAAAGACTGATTCTGCCTCACAAATTTTAGAGATAATCTCTTCCTTTCTTTTTAACAAATCCAAGAGTTCTCCGAATTCACATGCGGTACTTTAAAATGCAAATAGCAGCATGTAATTGATTTTAAAACAGATGTTATTATTTCGAGAAAGTCAGCTTAAATCTAAAGGGAAAGAGGATATCTCTGCAAGTGCTTGTAGTAATGACCACGCGGTATTTGGTTTTTTCCAGTGCTTCAGGCTTTGAGAGCTCTGGGTGTCCAATTAAAGATATGAATCTGAAAAACAAGTGGAAAATCTAAGTCCAACAAAGCCTACTCAAATTTCAGTCAGTATTTCAAAACACCAACAGATGACATCCACCCAAGAGAAACTAGAAACTACCCATTTTGAACGGTCCTCATGGTCACACAGATTTCTCTGTCTTCAACCAGCCCCCACCACCACCATCCACGAGACACCCCCTCATTGTTGCCATGGAAATTGTGCTTTTAAGGTTTTCCTCTGAGATGTTATTTGTTGTATGGTAAGGTGGAGACCTCTAGTGCCCTAAAATTGTATTTCCTTCAAGTATAAATGATGGTATTGGTATTTATGATGAAGAATTTATCAAGAGGAAAGTTGATCCTACTAGCCAAGCTTGGTCCTAAAATAGCTGAACCCCAGAGCAAAATAAAAATAAGAATCTTTTGTATTTTGCGCTTTTTATATGTCTGCTCAACCATAACAAGTATCCAAATTATTTTATCATGGTGAATATTTGACTCCCCGAGGAGGTATGTTTCACAAGCAGCCTAAAAACTGGCCCAATCCTTTTTCAAAAGGAAAAAAACATCAGAAGCAATTGTCCTACTCTGGAAAACAGTATGGAGGTTTCTTAAAAAGTTAAAAATAGAACTACCCTACGATCCCGTCATTTGCACTACTAGGTATTTACCCAAAGTATACAAAAATACTGATTCAAAAGGAGATGTGCACCCTGTTGTTCATAACAGCATTATCACCAATAGCCAAATTATGGAAAGAGCTCAAATGTCCATTACTGATGAATGGATAAAGAAAATGTGGTGTGTGTGTGTGTGTGTGTGTGTGTGTGTGTGTGTGTGTGTGTGTGTATGATGCACTGTCCTGTGAACTCTAGCTGCCTTAGCTTCTCTGGACTCCCACTTCCATCAGCTCAACTCAAGGAAATTGCCAGAGTCTCCCTGGGTTCCCCCTCCATGCTGCATGACCTTGAAACAGGCGGTACAAGGCTAAGACTCACTTCATTTTTTTCTCATCTCTTGGAGATCACTGTCCTTTCTTACCTGATATCCAATGACTTAAGTGTTGTTATTTTATTTATTTTGTTGTTTTTTTAGTTATTTCAAGCAGGAGGGTAAATTCAGTCCCTGCTACTCCATTTTGGCCAGAAATGGAATGCTCAAACATTTTTCCTAACCGTGTGCGTGTGTGTGTGTGTGTGTGTGTGTGTGTGTGTGTGAGAGAGAGAGAGAGAGAGAAAGAATCTTTGATCTTCCCATGTCCAAATCTACCCTAGAATTAAAAATATTTAGGCTGATTACAGAGGGCCTAAGGAATGCAAGGGAAGTCATTTTCTTATTGCTGACACTGACAGCAAGTTTTAATATTTATAGTTCATCTGTTTTTAAGTAAGCCTGACCTTTTTAGAGTTGTGGAAACACAGAGAAAATGATAATCTTTGTACATAAAACTAGGGCACATGAGCAATTGTACTCATAAATGACTGTGAAAGATAGCAACAAACCTAGGAATTCTGATGGTATCAGTTGTGCCTAGCAGCCCTAACTGTTGCAGGAGTTACTAACTCAAGCCACTTGCTATCCACTTATACTCTACCAGTGTACAGAGGCACAGTGGTCAGGATGTTCTTATCCGATTGATCAGGAATTTAATATATGGTGTGAGGCAGGGATGTAACCTTATTGATTTTTCCTATGGATGACCAACTGACTCAATACTACTTACTGACTGGATAATGTGTTCTTTCCCCACTGATTTAAAATTCTAGCTTTGTCATGTATTATTTTACCACACACACCTCTGAGTATTCCCTATTATGATCTATTAAGCTATTTATTCTTCCACCAACCATTTTGATCACTATCACTTTATGATATGCTTTTATATCTTGTAAGGCAATTGTTCTTTTTCAAAAACATTTTCTTATCTATCCTTACATACTTACCATTACAAATTAACTTTAAAATCAGCTTAAATTTCACTTTCGAAACTCCCACTTGAAATTTTTATTGGATTGCACTGAATTTATAAACTAATTTTAGGATAATGAATTTCTTTTACATCTTTAACAAATTCTAAGATAACTAAATCCTCCTTTGCCTAAATAGGGCTTCCTAGATTTTTCTTACCATAAATTTATCACATTTAAAAGCCTCTCCTCAACATCCAGTTATTGCCTGTGTTCATGAGCTGGTTTTGCAGTTACTAAGTAAACTTGAAAAGCATACTAAGGTGGCAGGCATTGTTGTAAGTGCTCGTTTAAAAGGGTGAATACCTCTAAAATACTTAGAAGCATGTCTGGCCATAGTAGGCAAACACATGTGAGCTATTATCACCCGTATTATTATCAATGTAGAACCCCTTTGTTTCTCTATTCTTGAGCTATGTTAATAAATGGCCACTGGGTAACAGTGATAAGTAGCCATATCATAAGGTAAATTATGGGCTAAACCAGAGGTCAGCAAACTTTTTCTGTAAAGGACTAGACAGGAAACATTTTAGGCTTTGTAGGCCATACAGTCTCTGTTGCAGCTACTCAATCCTCTGTACAGAGGCAATGACAGCCAGTATGGAAACCAACGGGTGTACTGATACAACTTTCTTTACAAAACGGAATTTTGCCTAAGGACTCAGAGTTTGCTAATCCCTAGAAAAAGTCAAGAAGTCATTTATATCTGATCATGATGTCCCACATCTTGTAATGACCCCTCTGTCTTTCTGAAGTGACTTGGCATCATAGCAACCTGTCCCACTGTAGAGAAAAGAACATGAGACTCTTGGAGATTTCCCAAACCAAAGTGAAGTTTCTCCCATAACTTTCAGGCAATGGCAAGTTTTCCTAAGGGGAATGAGGAGAATAATCATAGTTAACATTTTTTTTGAGCACTTATTACATGGTAGGGAACTTTCTACATGCTTTAAATGCATTAATTAATTTAATCTTCATAACTACAGTAGGTAGTAAGTTATGCTCATCTAACTGAGAGAGAACTTGAAGAACAGAAAGGCTAAGTAATGAGGCCAAGGTTACTTTACTATTAGAGAATTGAATTGGGCTTCAAACATTAGATTCTTCTCTCATTATAAGCCACAGGCTAAAATAAAAATTACTTATTGCTTAAAAAAACCTTAAGGTTTCCATAAAACCCAAAGATCAAAGTCCTTACTTCCTCTAATAAGTCTGCAGTGTTTTTCAAGAGGAATTACTGGCATTAGGGAAGGACCACTCTTTCCTGTTTGGAGCTGATCAACTCATTGTAAGACACATTGCCCCCTTGGTCCCCAAGAACTAAATGCCAATAGTGCCCACTACCGCCACCGTGGGGGCCATTTTAAAACCCAAAATTGCCCTATGCATTTCCGAACACCACTTCTCCTTAAAGCCCTGGACTGTGAAGCTGCTGGGGGTCAACCTTGGCAGCTGTTGACCTAGAAATAAAGCTTCACCTTTTACCCTAGATTTCCTCCCGAGAATGCAAGTGCCATGGAGAGAAAAGATATTTTCTCTCCAGCCTCACTCGGCCAGGATGGTGAAGAGTTCCACCCGGAAAGCCAGCCAGCTGTGATCTCTAGCACTTGAGATTCCAACCTAGGAGTTTTGTTCATTTGCTTAAAGATTTATATCGTTTTAAAAGTACATATCCTGCCAAAGTGGCAACACTTTTAACAATTCCGTACGTGTCCCTTAGTAAGTACAAATTGCAAATCATCTCAGCATCAACCAATCAGTAAAGAGACATGTATTGATGAGTGAGTACCGAAAAAAGTGTTCAAGGGCTGGCTCGTGCTCTGTCCGCACAACATTTTCCTACACAGTTAATGAGCAAACTGCCAGACTTCTTCTGATGGAGGGCAGTCTGAAGCTAAAAACGTCTCTTAAGTTTTGTGCTTGTCATGGCATTAACCAACCTTTTAACACATTTCACCAAAGGCATAATGAACTAACCTTTCTACCTTACAAGACTTGTAATTTTGCCACTGGGAGTAAACGCATGAACAAAGAAACTTCCTTCTGGTTTGCTACCTCAATCTAGCTATTTTTCCCTTTCCATGAAAAATAGCTTTTCATTATGTTGGGATTCCTACTATAATATCTCCTCCAAGCTACAAAGTGAAAGATACCCTACTGTAGGTTTACTCACTTTAACCTACGTGGAAGAGATTATCTTACTGTTATCAAACTGCAGTGCTTGGAAGTCCTTTCAGGAATAACTAAAATGGAATTCCAATTGGAAATTCTAGAAAGCATATTTAAAATGAA